>NC_141697.1:897690469-897715469 GCF_964263255.1 Lissotriton vulgaris | reverse complement strand
GTCCCTACAATTTTGCCAAGTTTCGTGAAAATCCATTCAGCCGTTCGGGCTAAAAGTGAGTCCAACAGCCCTATGGAAATTAACATGGGAAAAACGCGTTTTGGGACCCCCCTTTTTTCTCGGCCCCCCCTTGACGACCCCCCCCCAAATTTCCAGGAGCTGCTCAGAAACAAAATGTGCCATTTTCCTGAAAATTTCAGCCGATTCCGTCCACAAACGCCAACGTTTTTAGACATAGAATTTTCAGAAATGCCATAGGGAAAAAATCCTAACTATATATACCTACTGGCGACCGCCAGTAGGTAATATATATATATATATATATATATATTCACTGAAAAAACCATAGGTTTCACACCAGTTATAGTTAGCTGGAAATTTTACTGATATAAAACCATTGAAATTCCCACGTTATAGTTAGATGGACTCACTATAACTTGCGCGTGCAATGCACTGCTGATGACGTCACATATTATATCACTCACGACATGGTCAGTGACATCACTCATGACATCACTGATGACACCATCCAGTGAATGTGTGTCTTTCTGAAAAATAAATATATTTTATATATGTATATGTAAAAGTTGATGGAAGAATAAATGTTTAAATAAGTGTCTAAATGGATGGTTTTTAAAAATTGATTGGTTAACTGGCTTAATAAGACATCATCAGCAGTGCATTGCACGCGCAAGTTATAGTGAGTCCATCTAACTATAACGTGGGAATTTCAATCGTTTTATATCAGTAAAATTTCCAGCTAACTATAACTGGTGTGAAACCTATGGTTTTTTCAGTGAATTTAATAGGTTTTTTAAATGCTAATTCCTAACTATAACTGGTGTGAAACCTATGGTTTTTTCAGTGAATTTCATAGGTTTTTTAAATGCTAATTCCTTTGTATATCGAGTTTCTAACCTTTTTTTTTTTTTTATAATTTGCTGTTTTTTTTTAAGTATTCATTTTTTTTATATAATTTTTTTCTTTTGCGCTCTGGGTGCGCGCTCCGGGAAGCTTTCAGTTAAGCTCTCCGGTAAGCTTTTCCGAGAGCTCATCTGAAAGCGCACCCAGAGCGCAACTGTCGTTCGTGAAAAAAAATATGAATGAAAAGTTAATAATAATGCAAAACATTTCGTACCATACAAATAAAATTAGTTTTTTTTAATAAGGAAAATGATTATGCATTTCTATAAAAGATTGATGACGTCACTTCGGCGCGCAACGTAAGTGCCCTCGGAAGCGCCTACGTTCGCGGCGCATAAACGCACGCAAAAGCGCCTACGATCGCGCCACGTTTGCGCCCCGGAAGCGCCTACGATCGCGCTGCGTAAACGCACCGGAAGTGCTCCGGAGCGCGCAGCGTAAACGCGTCGGGTCATGTGACCCTAAAATAACACTTTTCATTGGTTGCTAACAGTTTTTTTTTACAATGAATGAAATCCCCACCCATTTCCTTCACTTCTTCTTTCACTTTTGTGACTGAAAGACCTGCCTTTTTTGCTGCTCCATATTCCTGGATTAATCATGGCTGCTAGACCATCCAGCAGTGAAGATGACTCCAATGATTTCATTGATGAAGAGCCTCCTCAGCCGAAGGTCAAAGAACATTTCATCTGGAAATTTTTTAAGTTTCCAGCAGACCAGAAGAAGGTGAATGCACCAAAAGTAGAGTGCAGGATCTGCAAACAGGTCCTGTCACGGGGTAACCCCCAAAAAAAATACTCTTTTGGCAACTTCACCATGATTCGCCATGTGGAGAGGAGGCACCCCCAGAATTTTGCCCGGGAAAGTGTCAGGGCTCTGGCACAAGAGGTTCCCAGAGATGGGGCCTCTACATCAACAGGAGGAGCAACTTCTTCTGGAAGAGAACAATCACAGGAGCAGGTAGCAAACATACAACCTGCATTTAACCATGGGGTCGTCAAATGCAGATACTGCAATCAACTCCTCACCTATGGGGAGCAAAGTGTCCTGCTCATGGTTCGAGCATTGGAGAACCATCGCTGCCCTTCCCACCCCTAATTTTTTTCTTTTCTTTTTGCTCCTGTTGAGCAGTTTCCATTCCCTGTTTTTGTTCCTGTTCAGTTAAAAGAAGAAAACCAAAAGTTCTTTTCAGAACTACCTCCAATTCTCATCAAAGAGCTATATTCTTAAAAAATGAAGAGTAAGTGAAATATAGTGCATTGATAATTGAAAGGAGAATGAGTAAGAAAGAACAGAAAGGTATGAGAGGTGAAAGGAAGTGAAGTAGGAGGAATGAAAGAAGGTGAGTGTTAGAAAAGAAAGTTATGACACAGTGAATAAACTGGAGGCCTCATTTCTGAAAAGTGACGCATCGCTACGTGAAAACAGCGATGCGTCACTTTTCTGGACGCACTCCTTATGACATTCCAGATATGTCATATTTAATATATGACTAATCAATTCGCAAGGAGTTACAGATATGTCAGTATTTCTGACATATCTGTAAACACAAAAGTAACGCATTGCAGGAGTGCGTCACAAAAGTGACGCAACTCCAGTAATGTGTCCTTTCACATGGAAAAAGCACCATGTGAAAGGTTTGCTGTGAAGCAGGCGCAAGATTTTGGCGCAACAGCATCCTAAAAGTGACGCACTGCGTCATTATTACCAAGCTTTTTGCAAGGAACACCCCCTCTGCATGCATTATACCTGACGCTATTTTTAAAAAGTGACGCATCTAGGTACATGGGTCACTTTTTAAAAGTTTGCGCCACATTATATCTGCGTCAGGTATAATGTATGCAAAGGGGGCATTCCCCCGCAAAAAGCTTGGTAATAACAACAAACTGAAATCTATAAGATTTCTCTGCGTCACTTTTAGGATGCTGTTGCGTCAAAATCTTGCACCTGCCTCGCATCACTTTTATGTTTACAGATATGTCAGAAATACTGACGTATCTGTAACTCCTTGCAACATGATTCGTCATACATTAAATATGACACATCTGGAATGTCATAAGGAGTGCGCACAGAAAAGTGACGCATAACACCAGCAGTGTAATAAAATGTGCCTCGTTGCACTATATTTAAAAAGTGACGCATCTAGATAGATGCGTCACTTTTTAAATATTGCATAACAATGCGCATTTTTTTACACCGCTGGTGCGTCACAAAAATTGACGCACAGGAGGCGCAAAACTAACAGCGCAAGGCCTTCATAAATATGGTCCTGGATTTTCCCCGTGCTTCGCCGGTGCGCGTACCATGCGCTTCCCCCGCGCAAAACGAAAAAATTTTGTAATGCCCTGCAGGACCCTATTTTAGTCCCTACATCAAACCTAGGGGGTCAGAGGGGGTCTACTCTTCCCCCTTATGGTCATTTGCCCCTTTTTTTTTCAAACCCCTTGTGTCTCGATTTTACCGAGACACAAGATGGCGGCCGCTCCAGACTGTTTAGAATGTTTACAGACACCCAAGAGCCAATCAGCTTTCTGCGCGCAAGTCGCGTGTCGCGCCTGGAGCGCACTCCGGTGCGCGCACCGGAGAGCGCCTATAGATATATATATTTTTTTGAACCTAAATTACTCAAAATCCACTGCAGCACATATCTTGAGACATAGCAAAGGCACATCGGGCTACCAGTCCCTACAATTTTGCCAAGTTTGGTGTAAATCCATTCAGCCGTTCGGGCTAAAAGTGAAATTGACCGCCCTATGGAAATTAACATGGGGAAAATGCGTTTTGGGACCCCCCTTTTATCTCGGCCCCCGCTTGACGTATCCCCCCCAAACTTTCAGGGAAGGACCGGAGCTCGACGAGGCCATTTTCAGGAAATTTTCAGGCAGATTCGTCAACCGGTGCCAAAGTTATTCCAAATAGAATTTTGAGATTTAACATTGAAAAAAATCCTAACTATAACTACCTACTGGCGACCGCCAGTAGGTTATTTATATATATATATATATATATATATATATATATATATATATATATATATATATATATATATAACCTACTGGCTGTCGCCAGTAGGTAGTTATAGTTAGGACTCCGGTCCTTCCCTGAAAGTTTGGGGGGGGATGCGTCAAGCGGGGGCCGAGATAAAAGGGGGGTCCCAAAACGTGTTTTTCCCATGTTAATTTCCATAGGGCGGTCGACCTCACTTTTAGCCCGAACGGCTGAATGGATTTTCACCAAACTTGGCAAAATTGTAGGGACTGGTAGCCCGATGTGCCTTTGCTATGTCGCAAGATATGTGCTTCAGTGGATTTTGAGTATTTTAGGTTCAAAAATATATATATATATATCTATGGCAGCGCCCCAGTACGCGCTCCGGGGAGCGCTCCGGGCGCGCCACGCGACTTGCGTGCAGAAAGCGGATTGGTTCTTGGGTGTCTGTAAACATTCGAAACCGTCCGGAGCGGCTGCCATCTTGTCTCTCGGTAAGATCGAGAGACAAGAGGTGGCAATAACGAAAGGGGAAATGAATAAAAGGGGGCAGGGTAGACAACCCCTGACCCCCTAGATTTGAAGTGGGTGGCTGAAAAGGCCCATATAAAGCAAAAAAAAAAAGTTTTAATTTTCGCGGGTTTAGCGCCCGGTACGCGAACCGGGCAGCGCTCCGGGAAGCGGAACAAAGAGGAAAAAAAGGAAAGACAGGGTCTAAAAATGTTTGCAATTTTGTTATAAATGGAAGGTAGTTCTGAAAAGAACTGTTTTTTTATTATTATTCTTCTTTTTTTATTTTTTTATTAATTTTCTGAACAATTTTTTGATTTTTTTTGATTATTGAAAATTATTTTGAGTTTTTTTAGTGTTTTTTTAGGGAAAATAACAAAAAAGCAGGGATTGAACATGTCTCAACAGGAGCAAAACAAAATAAAAAGGATTCATTGTTTTCTCTTCTTGTTGCATTTATGATTTTCTCCAGCTCGGTTAATCAAAGTAATACTCTTTTCTCCATAATAAATAGTTCCTCCACAATATATACAAACTATTTTGTAGTTTTCAAAAGGACTTTGAATATTGTAGACCATTTCTCAGCCTTCTGGTCCGGCGAATGATGTTTGTCCACTGGAGGTGCTGGGGATGACATTTGGGGGGTTGGCAGCAAGATCCCTTACTTGTGCTTGGGAAAGATTATTAGGATACCACCGTTCCATGTGGCGAATCATTGTATGATTCCCAAAGCTGTATTTCTTGTTGGGGTTGCCACGAGAAAGTACATGTTTACATATCAAACAAGACACCTGGGGTGCATTGACCTTCTTTTGTCCGGGTGGAATTTTAAAAAATTGCCATATGTAGTGCTCTTTAATATGGCTCTGCCTTGGTGTTTCTGGCAGGAACTGATGCCTTACTTGCTCTTCCTCCTCCTCCTCTTCGTCCTCATTATCTTCCTCTCTACCAAAGTCCAGTGTTGGAGGTGGTCCATTTGGTGGTGGTGGTGGTTGCTGAGAAGCACCAGCTGCAGCTATTACAGAAGCCATTGTCAAAAACAGGTCTTGCTCTCTGGAAGTAGAAAGTAAGAATGAGGTAAAAAGGTGGGGGCTTTCATCATTTTGAAAAAAAAAAATGTTCTGAACCAATGAAGTTATTTTCAGGTCACATGACCTGTTACGCTTACGTTACACGCCCCGCGCCACGCCCCGGAGCGCTTCCGGGGCGCTGCGCGTTGCGTTCTGTAGCGCTCCGGAGCGCTTCCGGGTGCGCTAACGCAGCGCGTCATAAGACGCATCACGCGGCTACGCGATAGGTCACACTTACGCGACACGTCACGATGTTGTTTTCGATCGCGTCAGTTGCGCTAACGGAACGTTTCCCGGGGCGTGAACCAGGGCGCGATCCAAAGTTACGCTAACGGGGCGCACCCCGGGGCACGCACCGGAAGCGTACCGAAGCAAAAATTTAAAAAAAAAAAAAAACTTTCGTAGATCCAAAAAAAAAATTAAATACATAGAAAAAATAGTATTCACACAGTTTAGTTACTATCCAATATATTTAGTGACACACTACAAATTAGTCAAGTAAACAGTCAATCACACTGCTACTAAATCCTCCATCCAGACACTTATACATCCACTTATTCTTCAATGCGGATTGATATATATATATATATATATATATATATATATATATATATATATATATATATATTCAATGAAAAAACGATAGGTTTTAGACCATATATAGATAGGAATTGGCATTTAAAAAACCTTTACAGTTGATATTTTACTCACACAAAACCATTGAAATATGCATAGAAAATATAGTATTCATTATAAAGAAGAATATATTTTACAGCTATAGATATTTGCTATTAAAAAACCATTGAATTTCACTAAAAAAAACATAGGTTTGAGACCATATATAGTTAGGAATTTGCATTTACAAAACCTTGAAAATTCACTGAAAAAACCAAAGGTTTCACACCAGTTATAGTTAGGAATTAGCAGATAAAAAACCTATGAAATTCACTGAAAAAACCATAGGTTTCACACCAGTTATAGTTAGGAATTAGCATTTAAAAAACCTATTAAGTTCACTGAAAAAACCATAGGTTTCACACCAGTTATAGTTAGCTGGAAATTTTACTGACGTAAAACCATTGAAATTCCACGTTATAGTTAGTTGGACTCACTATAACTTGCGCGTGTAATGCACTGCTGATGACGTCACATATTACATCACTCATGACATGGTCAGTGACATCACTCATGACATCCCTGATGACACCATCCAGTGAATGTGTGTCTTTCTGATAAATAAATATGTTTTATATATGTATATGTAAAGGTCGATGGAAGAATAAATGTTTAAATAAGTGTCTAATTGGATGGGTTTTAAAAAAAAAAATGATTGGTTAACTGGCTTAAGTGTATCTTAGTGAATACATATATTAGCGAGTAATGTTTAATTATTGAAATGTATGTATCAGTGTTTCACTTTGTGTATAAGTGGCTGCATGGGTTTGTTACTGACTCACTGTTTGTGTTTTGAAGACAGCATATGTGCAGGACTGAATGAATGAATGAATTACACATTTGTTACGCGCACAGCTACCCGTAGGCATCCCGGCGCCCTTTGCTCATTCATTCACAGAGTTAGGCAAACAGGTGAGTTTTAACTAGCCTCCTGATTTTTTGATGATTGGGTTCCAATCTAATGGAGTCAGGAAGACTATTCCATAGTTTGGTTGCCTGTAGCGAAAAGCGTCTCCCGCCTGTACGTGTTCTTTTTGTTTTAGGGACCACTAACAGATTCTTATTATTAGATCTGAGGGTCCGTTGAGGGCAATAGGGGGAGAACATGGCTTGAATTAGTATGGAGCCAGTCTTATAGAAGGCTTTATGTACCGTGGTCAAGGACTTACACTGGCTCCCAGTGCAAAGGAGAGTGGAGTTTAACTGGCGCAAACCAGATCTGGCAGAGGTCCGTCGTGGGATGTCCAGTAACAGACGTGCGGCACAGTTTTGGACCGTCTGGAGGATTTTAATAGCGCCTTGTGGAGCTCCCAGATAGAGTGCATTGGAGTAGTCAAGGCGCGATAATATCAGGGATTGTACCAGTATTCTCCTGAAACTGAACGGGAGGAGTTTAATGGTTTTCCTCAGTTGTCTCAGTAAGGCATAACAGATCGCTGCTACCTTGCACACCTGTACTCCAAGATTAAGGGCAGGGTCGAGCCAGACCCCCAGGCTCTTAATTTGGTTTTTTGTGAGGGGGCTGTCCAAGGCAAAGTGGCCACCAGTTGTCAATGGTGGACGGAGGCTTCTGTCCCAGTAACATTACCTCTGTTTTCGCACTGTTCAATTTAAGAAAGGATGTATCCATCCATGCGTGGATATCCGTTAGACAAGAGGAGAGATTTTTATAGGGGGCATTCTGAGACGCTAGTGAGATGATCAATTGCGTATCATCTGCATACGTCACCAGCTGTACTCCCCAGGGCAGAATCACCTCAGCCAAAGGCCTCATATAGATATTAAATAGTGTAGGGCTGAGGGAAGAGCCCTGGGGAACACCACACTGGAGACGCATTTGGGGTGAAGAAGCGTTGTCCTCAAAGACCGTGAAGGTCCTTTCCGTTAGAAAGGAACGCAGCCAATTGAGCGCTTGCCCCCCAACCCCTACTTCTCTCAGCCTCTGCAGCAAGATGTTATGATTCACGGTATCGAATGCCGCACTGAGGTCTAAGAGAAGTATGGCGGCATTGCAGCAGGTGTCAAGGATCTTCCTAGTCTCCTCTACCACCGTAATAAGGGCGGTCTCTGTTCCCTGAAGGCTCCGAAAGCCAGTTTGCGTAGGATGTAGCACATTCCTTTCCTCCAGAAATGCAGAAAGCTGGGCATTTACATACTTTTCGGCAAGCTTACTGACTGTTGGCAGCAAGGATATAGGCCGATAATTTGCCCAGTCATCTGGGTTAAGGTTTTTTTTTTTTTAGAAGAGCCTTTACTCTGGCTTGTTTCCAGGAAGGGGGCACCGTGCCAGAGGCCAGTGAGGAGTTTATCACCTCCTGTATAAGTGGGGTCACCGTCTCCGATACCAGCTGTAAAATCGTATGGGGTGCTGGATCCAATGGGGACCCAGATTTTAAGTTTATAAGCAGTCCCTGAGTAGTCAAAACATCCATGGAGGAAATTCTTTAAACTCCGCCATGTCTTCACCCACAGGAGTAGACGATTCTGTAGGGGCGTGGGGGAAGGAGGAATAGATATTTATCACTTTTTCCGAGAAAAATGTGGCCAGCTCATTACAACGTAGTTGCGCTTTGTTGGGATCGGCCAATGAGGTCGGTGATGTAATCAATGATTTAAAGAATGTAAACATTTCACGGGGAGCATTGGCTGAGGTATAAATGTTATCCTGGAAATACTTAGATTGTGTAGTTTTAATTTCCCGTTTGTATTTCCTAAGAGCAGTCTTATAGTTCTCCTCCGTATCTGGAGTGGAGTTCTTCCTCCACTTTCTTTCCTCTTGTTTACAACACCGCTTGAGTGCCTTTAATTCTTCGGTGTACCAAGGTTTCTTATTCTCCCCCCGTCTGTGGGAGAGTTGGGATTTAGGGAGGGTAAGGTCTAGGGAATTTTCTACCCACTGGTTGAACTGGGCATTAGCTTCTATAGGGTCATTCTTTAAACTAGGTAGGGATTCCCTAAGATTAAGGTTCCAGTTATCCACTGGGAGCTTAGACCATATCCGGGTTATTCTCTTAGATGTTGTTGCAGGTCTGTCTTGTTCTGTCAAAGGCAGCGTGAAGAGTAGCAGATAATGGTCTGACCAGGGGACCCTGATTGAATTGGTAAATTTAAGGTTACCCAGATTAGTATAGCAGTGATCTAAGGTATGTCCTGCTTTATGAGTAGGGCCTAGTACCAGTTGAGTGAGCTGAAGTGCTTCCAAGCTAGAAGTTAACTTAAGACATGCAGATGAATCCGGTTCATCTAAATGTATGTTAAAGTCACCTAAAATGGTGAAATTGGGGGAAGCACTCTCTAGGGTAATAGCGTTCGTAAATAATTCCTCACAGAATTGCCCATATGTGCCAGGGAGTCTGTAAACTAACAGCCCCGATAGTGTGGAAGTGGAGGAGAGGGTAATGGTAAACAAGAGACCTTCAGCTCCAGAAATGTTTACTTTCTCGATTCTAGCTGCCATTTCCCTCCTAAGGATAATACCAATACCTCCACCTCGTGTATCTACCCGATTCTGCCTCAGGGAGGTGTAGTCAGGGGGGAGTGCCCAAACAATGTCAGGGTCAGAGCTTTCGGAGGTCCATGTCTCCGTGAGAAATAGTACGTCAAGTTCTTGCTCCTCCACAAGAAGGTGGAGCTAGGTAGCATGTGCTGGAAGGGATCTGCAATTAAGTAGCCCTAAGGAGATTGGGCAGGAGGTGGTCTTATTATGGCCAGACGTCTCAGAAGTGAAACGATACCTACATCCTGTGCAGGGAGGTGAAATTCTGGTGTGTACTCGTAATTTGCTGCATTGCCCAGTTACATTCTTCCTTAACGCTAATAGAGCGTTGCGACTATTCGTTAAGTGAGGGAGTTTGGGCTTGGGCGACGCAGAGTGACTGGGCCCTGGGTCCGTCCTGGCCCGGACGGGCCCAGACGGGCTTACCTCAGGCGCACCTCCGGCGCTATTACGGCGCGTCCGCATAGCGCGTCCGCTGCGCGGAGGCAGAAGGGCGTGTTTAAGTAACCGCACCGAGTGCCTGTGTGCTGATGAGCTAGAGTTCCAACTGACCAGGGGAATACCTCCCCAAGATGGCAGACGCCTAATTCCCCTCGCCTCCTAGTTCGAGGCTGGCTTGAGAGCTTAGATCTGTCCCAAATGTCCCAATGGAATTGCGCTAGTTATTTTAAAAGTGCCACTAAGCAAAATGAATAATAACAGAATGATAAAATGCAATTTTAAAAAAATGATCTTTTCACTTTTTAAAGCAATCTAATCAGGCTATCTACGATGTGTAGAGGAGTGAGGGTGTAAGTGTAGCTCTTCCGGCAGCCGCCTGCGAAGAGTGAGCAAATCTCAAATGGGTGGATGAGTGTGTATATGTGTGTTAGTGAAAGACTGTCTCACTATTGTCTTTATCAGTAACGACATATGTTTTAATCTAGTATATGTGAGTATTGATGTATAAAAGTGAGTATATGTGAGAGTGAGAGATTGTAAGAGTTCCTGTTTAAATGACAAGCGCTGAGAATCACGACGTGCGCACTTAGGACCCGACCTGTCCGGACCCCGCCCACTCCTGGTCTCTGGTGGTTGGTCGGGCGGACGGCCCAATCGGCGTCCGGCCGACCCATTTCCGGTGAAGGACTGGGTTTTCTTAAGACCCATCGGTGCCAGGGATAACACCTGAAACCTTCGTGGGTAACCTGTTCCGGCGTACAAATGACAGAGACACGGGACACTTCCTTCGGCGTCAAAGATTCGAGGTTTATTACTGCAGGGAACA
This sequence comes from Lissotriton vulgaris, assembly GCF_964263255.1. NCBI lineage: Eukaryota > Metazoa > Chordata > Amphibia > Caudata > Salamandridae > Lissotriton > Lissotriton vulgaris. Next base: position 897,704,539 of record NC_141697.1, on the reverse strand, counting down.
CAGAAGTCACAGGAAGTACAACACATGTAGGTTCGAGGAGTCTGCTTCAACTTGCCTCCGTGGATCGCTCCTTTTATACAGTTTTCATGCATAGAAAAACATGGTACACAAAGGTTTACAACTCGGTTACCATCGTAAAGACCATAAGGGGTTGCTTTCATGTATTCAAGGCCCGGAACATAAGTACAGAAACATTTGGTAGTTCCCAACTGTAAAAGCCCATCTTCCCGCACGCACATCTCTCTGAGTTGTTGGCACAGTCATTCGAGCAATCGCTGCAATTCTCTCTGGGGTCAACCTTCTTCCCTCTTTTGACAATAAGTGACCTAGATAGGTTACTTCTTGACAACAATGTTGCAACTTAGAAGGTGACACCTTGTGATGTAAGTCACAGAGATGCTGCAACAACGATACCGTAGCAAGTTTGCAAATGTCCTGAGTATCTGCAGCCACCAATAAGTCGTCAACATATTGGATTAAGGCCGCACCGGCCGGCAACACAAACGCATCAAGTTGGCCCTTCAAGGCTTGACTGTATATCGATGGACTCTCACAGTAGCCCTGAGGAGCGCGTTTAAACCTAAAGCTGCGGCCACCAAGAGAGAAACCGAAAAGGTCTCTACTTTCCTCAGCAATCGGAATGCTGAAGAAAGCATTCTTCAGATCGAATACTGAGAACCAAGATGCAGAGGCTGAAATCAGAGTCAGTAGAGCCGTAATGTCAGGCACCACAGGGAACTGAGGAATCACAATTTTATTCACCTCCCGTAAATCGATAACAAAACGATAAACAGGGGGCTTTGATGGATCAGTGCGCTTCAGAATGGGCAGCACAGGGCTATTGCACACGTTTCCCCGAGTCTCCTCGATAACATCCGGTGGAAGCTTATCGATGGATAAGTACATAGGAAAGACAACTCTCTCACCCAACGTAAGCTGTACTCCCGCAGGAGAACAATACAAGGTCGCATATAGACGTTTTAGCCAATCCAGGCCCAAGAGATTTTCACCACAACCAGTGGTCAAAATCAACGGAGCTTTCAGCTCACGAGGCCCAATTGTAAGAGGCAAAGGACATGAAACCGGATTGCTAACGGGGGCGCCAGAGAATCCAACGGAAACATTTGTTAAGCCAGACAAAGGTGCGCCAGGGAGTTTCGAATGCATGATGGAACTTTTCGCTGCACCAGTGTCCAACAGAAAAGGCTCAACGACGCCCGAGGTGGCAACTGCGACGTAAGGCCCTCTCTGATCAACCGGAACTGATACTACTTCCTCTCCTTGTCTATGGCTGTCCTAGTAATTACCGTCGTCAGCGTCCTGATCGACGTAATAATCGTCCACATTGTACTGCGCAGATCTTCCTTGCGACGATCCACGTTGATCGAAACAATTATTAGAGTCAGAAGAATTATTGGAACGATCGTTTTGAGCACCACGACCTCTACCACGTGATGTCTGTTGCGGACCACCACGACCTCCTCTAGATGAATTACCACTATTGCGATCACGCAAAACTGGACAGTCAAATTTCAAATGAGGTGTCATTTCGTGATTGTGACCTATTCGACTGAGACTGCGATCGATTCCGTTGTTGCGGATTCTGATTCGAACGTGGAGGATACGCTTGCTGCAACAACACCTTAGTTTTGAGTTCTTTTGTTTTCTTATCAGCACGATCAGTTTCCTCTTTCTCTCTATTCTCATAATATTGGGCCGTGGCCAATATTTGAGCAGAAGTGGAAACAGCCCATGCACTTTCTGAATTTCGTAATTTGTTGCTTAAGTCCGGCAACAAATTCGAGACAAACTTGTCCACAAACAATCGCTGACCTCCCTCAGTACCCATATCTTGACCACTATGATCAATGAATGCCTCCTCAAATCTCGTAAAGAAATCAGAGACACTCTCATCCTTCTTTTGTTTGCAAGCGGACAGTTTGTCCCAATTCACCTTCATAGCTGGCATAAGTGTTTTCATCAGAGCGATAATTCTCTGGGGCAAAGCCGTAATTAGCTGTTCGGGCTTGGCCCCACCGACTTGCAATGCATCAGCAGCCCCCAATGCATTCCAATCCCCGCCTAATTCCGCCGCATGGTCTTCCTGACGAATCTTCGCCCATACCGGTTGCGGCACGACATTGCCAAACAACATATCAATATCAGCAAGATTCATTATTGTAGCATCCACAAGCTGCGATAATTCTTTATAGTACCCTGCAGGATTTTTGCGAGGGTCAGGCAAAGATTGCTTTACCTGCAAAACTTCCGATCGCTTCCATGGAAGATGTATCCACACTCTCTGGAAATGCGGCGGAACAATAGGAACAGCCTGTGCATCACCAGGCATCCATACTGGTGGAACTTCGCGCATGGGATACTGACCAGGCGCTGCAAGCGGTCCCTCAATGTCTTCTAAAAACAATGCCCGAGGCATTATAGAAGGACGAAAAGACAACAATTGCTCAACGGCACGTCGAACATTGGTGCCCACCAACATTCCGCTCGCAAACTGAAGCTGAAGATCAGTCAAAGCAGTCATGACATCGTCAGATGCATCAGCCGATATTTGGTCACGTAGAACCTTACACATTTCTTCAAACACGAACCTTTGTGTCGGTATGTTGAATTGACAAAACGTATCAAGCACCACACGTGGAGGATTTCTAAGGGGGTATTTCATCCAACCCATCGCCATATTATACAGTGTGTCACGTTCCCTACTACCGGGAAGCTGACTTCGTCTTTGAGGACCGTCCGAACCAGCGGACTCAAGAATAGGTCCAAGAGAATTGAAGAAGTTAGCAGCAACAGAAGGGGTACGACGTCGAACAGATGGGGAAGAAGAGTAACACAACGGGTTAACAAGAGAAGTATCAGGAACAGAAGAGACAGCAGAAGTAACCAGAACAGCAGGAGCAGCGGGAACAGGAGTATGAGGAAGTACAAGCAGAGGAGCAGTAGGGACAGGAGCAGGTAATTGAGCGGGAACAGGTTGAGGAACAGGAACAGGTGGATGAACAGGGACAGGGGGAACCACAGGAGCTACGGTACCCTGTGCGTACGGAGGTGGTGACTTCAAGAGATAGGACAACAAGGGGTCATCTGCCGATTCCTCCTTCTTATCTGTACCTGTCGGTAAAGCGGGGTAACACTTATCTATACTCATACGCTGCAATCTATCGAAAACTTCCTTTTCCTTTTCCTCCTTATCTCGCTGGAACTGCTCTGCGTTTCTGACCGTGGTAACAACTCCTTCTCTCTTATTACGTTTAATCTGTTTGATTTCTCGCTGTTTGGCTTCTTTACGCCACAACCGAAAGGAATCAAACATGGCCGGCCTTGATTTTCTCTGAAACAATTTAGCTTCAAGATTGTCTAAAATCGGGGTCTCAAAACTACCATGAGGTGGCCAACTAAGGACACCGTCTTTTTTAGTATAGCGAACCCAACACTCATTGAATGTAATTGGACCTAAACCATGTTTACTGTACAGCTCATAAGTTGGAGTTCCAACCGGAGGTATCGGACACGAGTCCTCCAGTCGGGAATCCGCACCACAACTTCTAAAGCAACTGAACAAAGTACTACGACCAGGCATCGTGCACACTAACCGAGTTTCACAAACTTCAAGGGTTATAGGATTTACAATGTCCCTGCAAAGAGCAAAAACCCTCGGTTTTTGGCGACTGCAGACGTCAAATATCACAACAAAGAACCAAGTACTAAGAACCACAAATGCAATGGAACCATGCAACAACTAAGCACCCACAACTAAGGACTCTGGGAGCGACCCACAAATACTTAACTCAAAGATCGATGGCGTCACCAGGAAGGCCCGTCAATCGTCTCGCTGTACCAAGGTCTACGCCGGGCGCCAAAACAGGTCTACAGTCAGGGCAGCAGTCCGTCGCAGCCGTCAGGAGGCGGGGATCTTCGCGGGAAAAGTCGTCGGGCCACTTGTTTCGACAACAGGATCGATGAAGCGGGGTGCACCTTCCCTTGGAGATTTCACACGAAGTTCCTCACGATCGTCGGGCTTGGACCGGTACCACTGATGCAGCCCCACATTGGGCGCCAACTGAAGGACTGGGTTTTCTTAAGACCCAGCGGTGCCAGGGATAACACCTGAAACCTTCGTGGGTAACCTGTTCCGGCGTACAAATGACAGAGACACGGGACACTTCCTTCGGCGTCAAAGATTCGAGGTTTATTACTGCAGGGAACACAGAAGTCACAGGAAGTACAACACATGTAGGTTCGAGGAGTCTGCTTCAACTTGCCTCTGTGGATCGCTCCTTTTATACAGTTTTCATGCATAGAATAACATGGTACACAAAGGTTTACAACTCGGTTCCCATCGTAAAGACCATAAGGGGTTGCTTTCATGTATGCAAGGCCCGGAACATAAGTACAGAAACATTTGGTAGTTCCCAACTGTAAAAGCCCATCTTCCCACCATTAGTACATTCCAATCAGCAGTAAACGAATCGAAGAAGGGACAGAAACAGGTGCGGAGGAAGACCGAAACAGTGGGGAGATCGGAAAGGGTGTAAAAGGGGTGGTATCGGGAAACACGAGCTGCAGGCATCAAAGGGGACGTGCCTAATGAACGCACAACTAAGACAATAGACCGGCACGGCAAGATGAGCCTCGAGCGGGGCCATCTGCCTTACAGTATCATCCCCCTCATCATAAAGACACTTTCAAAGGAAACGTGTCTTCCACAAGAGTCTTGGGAATCCCAGGGTCGCGAAGCGGACAGCGTCCGTTCGCTGGCTACTTGAGGGCAAGAGACAAAATGGATGCCGTATCTAAGATGGAACCCGTGGGCTCGGATGAAGAAACCCACGAAGCAAACGAACGGTTTAGGCTAGCACAGCGAAAACGTGTACACCCACTAAACTCGTCATTTGCGGTTCATAGATACCAGACTCGACCATATTCATGCGAGTCAAAAAACACCACTTACGATTGTCACGGAACCTCACCGGTCCGGCGATATCGCGTGACCCAAGGGTCAGGGGGTGGAGACTCTGGGCCTATTTAGGGTCAACTCCCTGGGACTGTGGTCTCTGTTCCCGCTATCACTCCTGGATACCTGACTGCTCACGCCGGCACCTGGCCAGTCTCGTGATCCGGGCCGGCTTTCCGAAACTATAGAGGCAGAAGGATCGAGCATTGTTCGTGTAGCCAGGTAAGGGGTCGAGTGCCTCGGAGGGCCTCGTGGGCAGCCGTGAGTCACGGTGGGTGCTGGGAGGGGATAGGAGTGTCGCTGCCTTACGGGGCTTACGGCTGTGTGCGGGGTTCCTCGTGGTGCGGACTCCTGCCGGGCGGCGTGAACGGTGCTTAGGGGTGCGGGAGCAGGGAACGCGGGGCGCGCTAGGTGTTATAGCAAGGTAGTGCAAAGCGCGAGATAGCATGGCGCCCAAAAAGGGAGGACAAAAGCGGAAAGATTCTGAGCCTGAATTGGCACAGATTATGAAGTTACTGATGAAGAAGTTGAGCAAGGAGGCTCCCGATAGCGGGGATGAGAGCGACTCTTCTCAGGGGGATCAGCCCAAGGTCGTAGAGCTGACGCGCAGGGGGGTGCCACCAAAGGTCGCTGGTCCGCCATTATAGAAGAAATCTGAGGCACAGCCTAAAAAGAAAGGGGGAGCCAGGCAGGGGAAGGGTAGGCCTAGCCCTGTCAGGGGGAAACGGGACGAGGGATCAGTAGGTCCCGTCCCCACGCCTCCGTTGGATGCAGAGCAGGTGTACCCTTCTGTCCCCATTCCAAATGTACCCGCGCCAGTAGACCCAGTGGGTTCAGTGTTGTCCGAGATTAGGGAGGCGCTGAAGGCGTTGGCCCCGGGAGGCCCGGGACCAGTAGTTACGGTCCCCCCGGCCCCACTCCCACCGCAGCCGGTGGCCGCAGTGGCAGCCGTGGGCGATCTGTTAGATAGCTTACTTGCGTCGGTTTCCACATTAGTGGGCCGATTATCAGCTCCGGAGAAAGTATTGGAGAGAGCGAGCGCTAGAGCGGCGGCACTGTGGGGGCCCCCTCTGGCCACAGAACAGAGCGAGTTGCAGGACATCCAGAGGCAGTTGCCCCTTTTAGTCGAGTCGCGCAAGGCGTTGCCTAGTGTAGCGATTGGAGCCCATCCCCCCGCAACAGCGATAGCTGTAACACCTACAGGAGGTAAGCCTGGTGACGCTACAGCAAGGAGCAGCGAAGTGGGGGTTAGGGGAACGTATTGTCCCAGTCAGGGATGTTAGCTACGCATGTGAGTGTGGAAATGCGAGAGAAGATTTGGAAGGGTGCCTACGTGGACATATTCTCCCTTATCAGGCCAAAAAGAAGAGAGGAAGATTACAAAGACAGGGAGGGGAAAGAGCACTCCTTCCGAGACCGTAGACCTAGGATTGAGGAGACGATTACCAATTGGTTGTGCGGCTTTCACGTTTATATGACAGTGTTGTTGGAAAGAAGGCCAGAGTTGGCGATTCCGCTGGTGTTTTATACCAATAAGATCGTGAAGGCTCAAGCCCAGCATGGTGGTTCAGCCTGGTTGACATATGATAGGGAGTTTCGCTGGGCGGAGGAAGAAAACCCCTCCATTTGTTGGGATCAGGTTGAGGTCAATGCCTGGCTGGAGAGCGTGAGCACTAGGGAACACCCGGCTAGGCAGCCCTTTCGGACTTCTCAGGGAGGGCTGGGCGAGAAGTAAGGTACAAGCTGGGTATTCAATGGCAAAGGGTGCACATGGCCCCCCGGACAGTGCAAGTTTAAGAACGCATGCGCCTACTGCGGTCACCCATCCCATCCCGAATCAAAGTGCAACAAGAAATCCAAAGAACGGGGGGGTAATGCCTCTAAGGATATCAAGCCTCCCCAAGTCTAAACTGCCTACTCCTGTGGATATTGAGAAGCTGATTTTTTGGTTGGACAGGTACCCAGACAGGGCAGCTGCTAGGATGTTGTTCGAGGGTTTTTCCAGTGGTTTCCGTATCCCAGCATCGCATGTCCCAACTATTACTCAGTGTAGGAACCAAGTTTCAGCAAGAACCCATCCCTCAGTAGTGGCCACAAAGGTGGAAAAAGAGCGGGCCTTAGGCCGAGTAGCAGGCCTGTTCCCGGCTCCTCCCTGGGAGAACTATGTGTGCTCCCCTCTGGGAGTAGTGCCCAAGAAGGAGCCGGGACAATTCAGGATGATCCATAACCTATCTGCACCGAAGGGTGCATCTGTAAACGATGCCATTGACCCGGCAGTCTGCTCGGTGACGCACTCGTCCTTTGATGCCGCGGTTCAGAAAGTGAGGGAGCTAGGCCGTGGGGCGTTGCTAGCGAAAACCGACATTGAGTCAGCATTCCGCTTGTTACCGGTACACCCTGAGGATTACCATTTGCTAGGCTTTCAGGTCCAACAGCAATTTTATTACGACAGATGTATGCCTATGGGTTGTGCGGTCTCCTGCAAGTACTTTGAGACCTTTAGCTCCATGCTGCAATGGGTGTTTTCGCAAAAGTCAGGATGTACAGATGTGGTGCATTACTTAGATGATTTCATGGTGATGGGTCCCGCATTGTCGGATGCCTGCGCTTTGGCGCTAAGTCAGCTGGTGGCAATGCTAAAGGATTTTGGGGTGCCGCTGGCACCGAGCAAGACAGTCGGCCCTGACACGTGCAGGTCCTTCCTGGGCATCGAAATAGATACAGTAGCGGGGGAATGTATATTGCCAGTGGATAAAGTAAAGGCCTTTTCCCTAGCCATTGAGGTAGCCTTGGCGTGTCCAAAGGTGACGTTGCATCAGTTACAGGTTCTTGTGGGTCAGTTAAACTTTGCTTTGCGCATCATTCCCATGGGACGCCCTTTCTCGAGGTCTATAGCCAGAGCGATGGTAGGTCTTACCCAGAAGCATCATCGGGTGAGGTTAAAAGCAGGGGTTAAGGAGGACCTCCAGGTGTGGCGAGACTTCCTGGCAGATTTCAACGGGCGGGTAGTATGCCCCCCCCCCGCCGGTGTCCAGTGTTGAGCAAGGATTATACACCGATTCAGCTGGAAGTGTTGCTTTTGGGGCAATCTTGGGCCCTGCCTGTTGTAGGGCGGTTTGGCCATCGGAGTGGCACTTAGCAGGCTTGACTAAGAATTTAGCTTTTCTAGAGTTTTTTCCCATCTGGGTGGCAGTTACGGTTTGGGCGGAGCGCTTCAGGGACAGGGTTGTGACCTTCTGGTCGGATAACATGGCAGTGGTTCAGGTTATCAATCGGCAAGGGGCGACTTGCCCACACGTGCTGAGGTTGCTGAAGTTGTTGGTGTTGGCATGCTTGAAATTGAATTTGACCTTTAAGGCTGCGCATATACCTGGTGTTGATAACCATGCTGCTGACGCTTTGTCTCGTTCCAAGTTGCAGGACTTCCGGAGGTTCCACCCGCAGGCGGAAGAGCGCATGACGACGTTCCCTACGTCACTGTGGGAAATTGGACCCCCGCTTTAGCGGGGCTGGTAGGTGCCGCTCTGTGTGACCGCACCAAACGTGCCTATCAGTCACAGTTTAATGTTTACAGATCATTTGTGGAACAAGCCGGAGAGGCTAGGATCTTTTCAACTGAAACAACGTACGCCTTCTTGCAGGTTCTGTGGGATCAGGGCAAACCAGTGTCCTATGCTAGGGCCTCCTTGGCAGCGATAGGCTTCTTCGCTAAACTGGCGGGGGAGCGGGACCCTGAGACCTCATTCTTGATCAGGAAGGCCTTAGCGGGATTGGCCCGATTGGACGGGTCACGGCGGGACTGTCTTAGGCCTTTGGATCTCCCGACCTTGATTGATATTTTGGGGGTATTGCCTGTTATTTGCCAGTCACCTTTCGAGGGAATCATGCTGGGGGCGGCCTTCTGCCTAGCCTTTTATGGGGCCTTTCGCCTGGGTGAAATAGTTGGGGCCTCCAAGGTAGATCATGGGGGAGGGTTGCAGTTCAAGGATATCTCCCTTTCCTCTGGGGGCCTAGTATTGCGGTTAGGACGTTCCAAGACAGACCAAACAGGAAGGGGGGTCACCATCCGTTTGCTGCCAGCTCCAGGGATAGCAGCCTGCCCCGTATCCTGTATGCAGGGGTACTTGGCCCGACGCCCAGCAGGGGGGGGGTCGGCTCTCTTCGTCCACAGAAACCGGGATTGCCTGTCCCAATACCAATTTAAAGCAGTATTTGGGTTGGCCTTGGGGAATCTGGGTCTGGGAGCAGTGGGCTATTCTTCTCATTCCTTTAGAATTGGCGCCGCAACTTTGGCGGCAGGGGCCGGTCTCGCCCCAAACGTGGTGAAAGGTGTAGGTCGCTGGACCTCTGACTGCTATAAGCGATATGCGAGGCCTGAATTGTTGTAAAACATATGTGTGCAGTGTCTAACGGCTCCATCTCTCTCCTTTCTGATTAGTATGCCCGCTTCCGTGGTATGGGTACCCGGGCACTCTTTCGTGCGTCGCCCGGCGGTGCGCTTGCAGCGAAGAGAGGTGGTGAAACCGGCCGCATTGGGCGAGACCGAATTCGTATGGCACGGCGTTGGAGGGATGTGTATCAGACACTTGAGGCGGATCGTCGAGGAGCTCAGGGCACGAGAGCACAAATCGCCGGATTGGATTATTCTACATTTGGGTGGCAACGACATGGTCGACAGAGGGCGCTTGGCTGTCAAGGAAGCCCTACTAGCAGAGTTTGCCTGGCTGGGGCATGAGTTCCCATCGACGAAAATAGTCTGGTCTGGCATGATATCACGCAGGGCATGGGGCCCAGGAGTGCGTACTAGATCTTTGAACGTCTCGGTGAGGCGATTGAACGGCGAACTAGCAAGGTTGTGCTCAGTGAAGGGCCGCTTGCGCTACCTCCAGCACCGGATGATTTCCGGAGAAGCAATGTACCACCAGGATGGGGTGCATTTGTCGGACTATGGAACTGATACTTTTATCCGAGAACTTTGGTCATTTATTCTGAACGCAGGTGGGGAGGGTGTCAGACCTGTGGGCCTTGGCCACCCTTGTGGCAGAGAAGAGACCTGCGATCAGTAAATAGTGGCTAAACAAGATGGATGGGAGCCCACGGCACTTGGCGTAGGAGACCCAGTTGCGAGATGCGAACCAGATGGTGTTCCTCCCTTAGGGTTGGGAAGGTGATGGAGCATGATATGCTCATAAATGTAGTTATGTTATAACTTGTGATTTTAGATATGCATGTTATTGCTTGTCATGTTTATACAATGTGGTGAATAAACATGGCCTTTTTAACCCCACCTGAATCTCTGGTGATTTCAAATGTGGGGATCTTGCATGTCTAGGGTAGTTGGGCGGCGGGGGCATATCTGGAGGGTACGGGTCCTATAAGTATGTGTTTCTATAAGTGATTGTTTAAGAGAGTGAGTATGTGTAAGTTTCCTTAGAAGTAAGGTGGTAGTGTGTATAGCTGTATATGCAAATTAATGGATGCTCAATAGTTTATTTGCATGTGTGATTATGTGTGTGAGTAACTTTTGGATGACTGTCGGTGTGTAATAGGATGTATAGGTGTTTCACTACATATGATGAGTGAATATATGTATGAGTGACTATGTAGAACTGTTGGTGAATGAGTGGATGTGTATATAGATGGTGGTATTACTGAATTAGTTGTTGTAACTGGTATGGGTATCACCACCTTTTTGGAAAATGTTAGTTTCTATTTTTGAATATATGTTTCAAGGGTTACTTTACAGTGAAAGGAGGTCTGTCACTCTGTCATAAGGATGGTGTCATCAGTGATGTCATGAGTGATGTGTTGATCAGTAGCTATATGAGTAACTATATGGGTATATGATTGGTTGCCCAAGTATTTGTATGGGAGACTGAGTGTGTGTGTGTGGGTGGCTGGGAGGTGTATGACTCTGTGCAAAGAGGTGTGGGCCGTTGATTCACTAGATGTATGGGTTCAAAAGTGCATGTGGTAACAGCTGTATGGGCGGTTGACTGTGTGTATGAGTGTATTGGTGAGTGAATTGATATCTCAGTGCTACATGTCAAAGTGAGTACATATGTAAAACACAGTACATGTGAGAGTTGACATATATAAATAGCTGTGCATAAGAGCCAGTGAATGTGTGAGTGGCTGTATGGATCATTGTGAACTTGTATCAGGGATTGTATAAGAGAGTAAATATGTGTTAGTATATGTTTGAATAAGTAAGGTGTGTATAACTGTATAGTTGAGGAAATTGAGGTGTGATTGATTCTTTGCATGACTGACTAGGTGTGTGAGTAACTCCATGGATGAGTGACAGTCTGTGAGTGTCTGTTTACACTGATTGTATCTAAGGTTATATTAGAGTCTGAAGAGGTTCATCGTATTATCACATGAATGATATCATCAGTGATGTGATCAGTAATATCAAATGAGATGTCATCAGTGATGTCATTTGAGATGTCATCAGTGATGTCATTTGAGATGTCATCAGTGATGTCATCAGTGATGTCATTTGAGATGTCATCAGTGATGTCATCAGTTATGTCACTGACCATGTCATGAATGATGTAATATGTGACATCATCAGCAGTGGATTGCGGGTGCGCGATATATAGTTAGCGCAACTAACTATATATGAAATTTCAATGGTTTTATGCGAGTAAAATAAGGTTTTGTAAATGCTAATCCCTAACTATATATTGTCTATAACCTATGGTTTTTTCAGTGAATTTTCAAGGTTTTGTAAATGCGAATTCCTAACTATATATGGTCTATAACCTATGTTTTTTTCTGTGAATATATATATGTGTGTATATATATATATATATATATATATATATATATATATATGTGTATATGTATATATATGTGTATATGTATATATATTTGTATATATATGTATATGTGTGTATATATATATGTATATGTGTGTATATATATATATATATATATATATATATATATGTCGAAGCTCCACAATCCTCAAAATGCCCAGCCGGGTCAAAGGAAGAAAGAAGCACTCGCAAGCACGGCTCAGCTCGTATTCACAGGGCAAGTTTATTCAGGACAGACGCGTTTCGGGAGAGCCCTCCCTTTCTCAATGTTTTCGTCTCACAAGACGAGCGCAGCGCCATTATGAATGTTTACAAACACATAAAGAAACAAACAAAGGACTGATACTTTTTTGCAGCAGGGGGCGCCATCTTAGAGTGTCTCAATATCACAAATATAATACTGTTTTGCTAATAGTAACACCACAAACAACAATAATGCCGTGTATCGGCTATCCTCCTGTCAACAAAAAACCCAATACTAATCTTATAAAGTATATCACAAGGTTAAGACAGTGGTATAATGTTGAAACCTAACCAACCTACGACATGAACACCGTATGTATAGAGTGCACAGGTCGGAAAAATCTTGCCGTGGATCGGCAATTGCAGCCCCTGTATGGACTGCATAACATACAATGTGGTTACCTATTTAAGCATATCCTTCAGTATAATTTCAGTGGTGATGAAGGCATCCATCACACATCAGAAACAAAAAACAAAAACATACAAAACAACTCCAAAGAACCTTAGCACAAATTAGCAAAATGTCAAGTCAATGTTGGAAATTCAGTACTCAACTTGACAGGAAGTCATAGCATAGAACTGCACATATGTTCAACCCAGGTGTGAGGCCAGTTCCTCTCCCAAATTTAAGCCTCCAGGTGCTTTCGTCTCAAGGTCTATAATATAACGGGACTCGAGTCTTCTGAGTGCAAGTAATCTATTACCTCCCCTGGGATTTTCCTCGACTCGGTCCAAACAGAAATATCTAAGAAGGTTTCTATCACTGTTATGTTTAAGGGAGAAATGACGGGCCACTGGATACGTGATGTCCTTATTCACAATGGCCCGCATATGTTCCAAAATTCTCAACTTAACAGGATTGATGGTACTCCCAACATACTGTAACTGACAGGGGCACATGAGGCAATAAACAACAAAGTCAGACTGACATGACATAAACTTTGCTATTTTCCTACCATTCTTAATTCCTGAGACTCGGTATGTTAACGTCCTTTTACTTGAGGCACAGGCTTTGCATTTTCCGCAAGGGAAAAAGCCTTTGGCGTCTTTCAAGGTGCCTAGTGGTCTTTTCAACGGTGGTAGATAGCTATGAACCATCTTGTCCCTGAGTGATCTGGCCTTTCTGAATGTGATCAGTGGGGTGTTGGGGATATCCGGCCCTACAATTTGATCCGATTTTAAAATATGCCAATGTTTAGACAAAATGGATCGCAGTTTGCATGAGTCGGCAGCATATGGTGTTATGATGCGAAATTTACCTTCAGTATCAGGACTTTGTTCTTTAACAAAAAGACTAGCACGTGGTACTTTCCTAACCCTCTCTAGGGTGTTTTGCAAAAGGGAAAAACTGTAGCCTCTGGTTAGAAATCGTTCCATGCATTCACCAGCTGCTTTCTCAAACTGAGTATTGTGGCTGCAATTACGTTTTAACCGCAAAAACTCCCCGTACGGGATACTATTGATTAATTTACGGGGATGACCGCTAGAAGCGTGTAAGACGCTATTGCCGGCCGTAGGCTTGCGGTAAAGTTGTGTGCAGATACGTCCCTCATTCACACTCACTTCTAGGTCTAGATAGTTGACCCTGTCCCTACTGATTTCACTGGTAAACTTCAGATGGTATTCGTTTTCATTGAGCAGTTGGATGTACTGGTTGGCTTCCTCTACTGTACCATTCCACACCAGGAACAGGTCATCTATGTACCTGCTCCAGGTGACCACCCTGGTGTTCCAGGTGGCCAGTCTGGGGGCCCAGGCTACCTGCTCCTCCCACCAGCCGACGAAAAGATTCGCGTAGCTGGGGGCGAAGCAGGAACCCATGGCCGTACCAGAGAGTTGGCGGTACATAGTATCCTGGAAGAGAAAGATGTTATTATGCAGGCAGTATGAAATCAATTCCAAAAGCATCTTATTATGCATCGCATATTTGAGTTCTTTCTTGTTGAGGAAGTATTCGACTGCCTGTAACCCCTGTTCGTGGTCAATACAAGTATATAAACTCGTTATATCCATGGTAATCAGGATATA
>NC_141697.1:897662969-897677969 GCF_964263255.1 Lissotriton vulgaris | reverse complement strand
TTGTGTAAGAGAGCAAATATGTGTTAGTATATGTTTGAATAAGTAAGATGTGTATAACTGTATAGTTGAGAAAATGGAGGTGTGATTGATTCTTTGCATGACTGACTAGGTGTGTGAGTAACTCCATGGATAAGTGACAGTCTGTGAGTGTCTGTTTACACTGATTGTATCTAAGGTTATATTAGAGTCTGAAGATGTTCATTGTATTACCACATAAATGATATCATCAGTGATGTGATCAGTAATGTCAAATGAGATGTCATCAGTGATGTCATCAGTGATATCATTACAGATGTCATCAGTGATGTCACTGACCATGTCATGAATGATGTAATATGTGACATCATCAGCAGTGGATTGCGGGTGCGCGATATATAGTTATTGCATCTAACTATATATGCGAATTTCTATGGTTTTGTGCGAGTAAATTAAGGTTTTGTAAATGCTAATCCCTAACTATATATGGCCTAAAACCTATGTTTTTTTCTGTGAATTTCAATGGTTTTTTAATAGTAAATATCAAAAACTGTCAAATGTCAAGTACGTGATAGGTCAAAACTTTTTCGTGTTTATGCACGCTGATGTGCTTTGAACGCTGCCCCCCCCCCTCTTTTCTCTTAGTAGTACTCTCTCTTTGCAGATAGTGAAGGGTAGTTAACGCAGGCCTTTGCCCCCGTTCTAATCCATCGTGTCTGCTTCTCTCTCCATTTGATTGATTGTTATCCAAGCATTTACTGTTTGAGAATTGGTTCTCTTTGGTTCATTCTCTATTTACAAACAAGCACAGAGTCGCAATACTCTGTTTAGTCTTTGCAGATAGTGAAAAATCGTGTAAAAAAACAAAAGGAATCGAGCAAAATCAGTAGGCCACTAATGGGATCTCTTTTTGACCTAGCTAAAATAGAAACATTAAGAACAACCCTTCATGAGAAATACGAAACTAGTGAGATGAACTGAGCTCCACACGATGATGGCTGCAAGACAGCTCGGCTCCGCCACCCACCCCACCCAAAACAACGACAAACCCTATGCAAATATTATAAATATATACAACACACCAGCAAAGTAACAGGGTAAAACATTTTATTAAATAACTACATAACTATTTTATACTTTTTGTTGCCCGATCCGGCTAGCTCAATCGATCGAGCATGAGACTCATGCACTCTGATCTCCTTGGCCGCAGTCAAGCATCAATACTAAAATTTTAATACATGAGTGTTCGTTCATGGTTTTGGTCCCTGAGTTGCTTCGATGTCACTGCCTTGCACAAATGGCATAAGTCCTGGATGTTGGGTGCCATACTTCAGAGTTCTGAGCAGCGCTTGTAACACTGTCTAAACCTTATTTGCACCTGCTGCAGCTTCACTATTCTCAAAGTAAGTGGGGGCCGTTTGTGGACCTGACTGCATTTGAAAACAATGTGATATGGTACCTCCCTAAACCGCTTGACGGAGGCCCCCGAGGGGCGGTGTGATGGCACGGACTCGGAGAAGACGCTTGGCTCCGACCCCTTCCCCAAGTCTTATAGCACTGGTGTAGCCTGAGATCGCACCCGACATAAGCGGCCGGCTCCCGGGGTCAAGCTGTCTTTGACGTTTTGTAGCCTTTCGAATTCTATCCTTAGATGGCATTGTCTAATTCCCAAATAATCTGCAGTTGAATCTGTGGTGGAATATAATAAAAAATGTTATTAACCACTATTACCAAACAGTAAATCAATAACAGTAAGAACTAGATTCGACAATGCTATAAAAAAAAGTATGCACAAGGATGCAGGGGGTATCACTTTGACACCCTCTGACACCCTCAAAACAGGCACAAGTGCCATGTAGCAAGCAAACCAGCCCTAAGGGCAGGTCTGCCTTTCACATGACATAGATGTGCGAGCACACATGTGCATGCACACCGGAATCGGTATTTTACCATGAAGTTTGATTTCATGATAAAATACCGATTCGTTAAGGCCTTTGGGACTCACAAGACTCCCCCCTACATAACAAATTAACAGAATCTGTAAAATTACCGATTCGGTATTTTTTTTTTTTTTTTTTTTTTTAAAAACCTTTATTTGTAAAATGCACAATACACAGCGTCTGCCTACAACCCCTCGGGGCCGGCCGCTATGACATATAGGAAAAGGATAAAGCAGAATCAATGGAGCAGAACGCCATTAGAGCTGTCTATAAGCGAAGAGTATTGTATGTAACATAGAACAATAGCAGTAGGATATAAAAAGGTTTAATTTTATGATTTTGTCGAGTGCGAATCTAAAACTACAAAAAGAGTCAAAGCCAATCACTGACCAGGATAGCTATTATCATTCACGGAGCATCAGGAAGGAGGCGTGAAAGAGGAAGGCATGCGACAGAAAACAATTGAACACCATCTAGGAACCAGGATCAACCGCTATGTCACATGATTACGATACGATAAACTCCCCAATAAGACTAAACCCCGACCCCAAAGGAAGCGAAGAGATATAGAAAAAGGAAACAGAAGAAGAAAAGAAAAAGAAAGAGGGCCATAGAAACAAAGAGAAAACATAAAACACGTCCCATCCCCCCACCCTGCATACCAGCGGAAGGCCACGGCCCACCCCCCCCCCATAGGCATGCCTGTCGCCCCAAGAAACCCCCAAGTGGGAAAGAGAGTATTGAGAGTGAGAAGAGCCATCCCACCCTCCAACTCTCAGAGAAGGCAGGGAGGAGCTATATTCAACGTGATCTCGGTCACCACTGGTCCTATAAACATCCCTCACGCAAATTACCAGCAGCGTAAGAGTAGTAGTAATCAGAAATGCAGGTGGGGAGAATCATCTCAAGTAAGCGAATAAATCAGACAAAGAACAGTCACATCGTTAGTCCCCCCCCGTCAATGCATCCATTACCCTTAAGAAATCACCGAGGACCAGCAGGAATTCCCAAGACCACCATCACATATCTCCGGCCGCCCGATCCCGGGCCCCGCGACCAATACAATATCCATATTCACTATCCCCGGCAGTCCATCAGTATCCCAGCAGTGCGAGCAGAAACAGACCGTGCATAACAGGAGACAACCTCAGCCCTGCCCCCTGCGATGCGAAGCAGTGGCATAGTCCAGCCTCATGGTAGACATCTTGGAAGAGGCGAGCGAGCAAAGTGTCCACATCAGAGCGGGGGGGTGTCCGTCAACTTCCATCCAACACACAGCCATGATGATATCAATAGAACAGGAGAACGTGGCGCCATCCAGTGAATCACCAGGATCGGCAAGCACAGTCAATAGGAACCACTCCAGGACAAAAAAACAAGCCATGTCAGTAACCCCGCGAGGAGTCGCTAAACGTGGCGCCCGGACATTCCCCTCAAGCCAGATCGCAGCTCCAGTAACTGCAAGCCTCTCGGAGGATATACCATCCGGCTCGCCGTCCTCAGACCATTCCGCCACTTTTCCAATCCACACTGAAGTGTCATCAGGCTCACGCACCTTCGATATCTCCGAACACACCCGGGTAGACACTCCATCGCAATCAAGAACAGGACATGGCACAGTGTCCTGCAATCGAGGGACAGCCCGTCCCACCGGGGGCACATAGGTGGAAATAGCGTCCAGTCGGTCCCCTACGTCCCGGACAACATCTTGCAGGGCAGATCTCAAAGTACCCAAGGCACATAGGACATCCATCACCGTCAGTGGTGCAGTAGAGGGAAGAGGAGCACCGGGTCTCTGCATGCGAGGCTCACGGAGGTGTCGCAGTCCTTGATGCTGGTCTCCACGATCACCGCCACAAAGCAGTTCTCCCAGTCCGGGCTCCGCATGCTGCGACATAACTGGGGGCACTGGGGCAGCACAACCCACGCTGACCCCATGCACAGCGCCAGAGCAATTTGTGTAAGCGGACCTCGTCACCGGCAGCAGCCCGGAGTAGGCACAGCAGCCGGGGGGACAATCTTCAAGATGGCAGCACCCGGGACCCTGGAAAGGAAGGCGATCCATCAGTGCCTGCGATAAGACGGAGACACAATGTTGCTCTCCGAACTTGAAATTCCCCAAAGCGCGGAGTCGAGAAGAGCAAAGCAAATCTATGCGACTGCGATCACATCGGAGCAGCTGGTCTCGCCGGTCTCCTCTGCCGCTTCAGTGTCCGACGGGAGTGAAAACATGGCCGGCCATCGTCAGGACAAAGACCCGGTCTGCTGTAGCCAGCGACTGAATGGGGACGCGGGCGCTCCGGCGCTCCGGCACTTCCACTGCCGGGGCTGCGCGAAGAAACACACCGCTGGAAACAGAATCGCCTCCCGCTCCCGATGATGATGGTGACGAACAAGATAGAGAGCAAATGAAGGTGCGGGCCGGGAGGAAGACGGAAGGCTCGGCGGAGCCGAGGGATCAGGCGGCCATCACCGATGCAGGCTAAGCTCCTCCCCCCCCGATTCGGTATTTTAACGAACAAATAATTTTTCCGATTCTGTAAATGTAGATTTACCTACACGTGGCCTTGGATTTAAGCCCCTACATACCGATTTGCCATTTAACGATCGGAAACGGCCGTAACCGGTCGGTAAATGGCCTGAAACGACCACCTACATCTGGCCCTAAGTGTGCATGCATTTCATTTCAAACAAAGTTTTAAAACATTTTATGTAAAACAATAATACACCTAGGGCCAGATGTAGGTAAATCACATTTACCGATTTTGAAATACCGAATATTACCGAATTTTACCGATTCGGTATTTCAAAATCGGTAAATGGGATGTAAGTACCAACATCTGATTTATTACCGATTCCTTAAAAATTCGGTATTTACCAATTCGGTAAATACTGAATCGGTATTTCCTATTGAATCCTATGGGCCTTGAAGCCCATAGGATTCAATTCAAATACCGATTCAGTATTTACCGAATCGGTAAATACCGAATTTGTCAAGGGTGCAGGGGATATCACTTTAACACCATCTAGCACCCCCAAAACGGGCATGTGTGCAATGTGGCACACAGACATGCCCTAAGGACACGTCTATCTGTCACATGGCATATGTGTACATGCACAGATGTGCATGTACACAGGAATCAGTATTTTACCATGGATTTGTATTCCATGGTAAAATACCGATTCTGAAAGCCATGTGCCAATGGAAAATTGGCTACCCACATTTCAATCTTGCATTTTCGGTAAAATTACCGAAAACGCAACATTTAAGGGCAAAGTAATTAATTTTACACATGGGGGCGTATTTACAAGGGCCTTACACTACAAGGAAAATGACTTCAAATGACCAGACACGCATGGGGACGTATTTACAAGGCACATGAACCCGGAGGAAGTGACTTGAAATTGCTAAGCACACATAGGAGAGTATCTACATTGCCCGTGCAACACTTATGCATCATTTTTTACATGTACACCATAACATTAACACAATTACATCATATATCTGTTCCGCAAAAGCGACACATTGCAGGAGTCACATCATTTTACCATCAAAAACAATTTCACCAATACCTTAAGAAACATGGAAGTGGTGAAAAAAGCCAAGCTTGACGTTACGGCAGCCACAAGGTAGCTAGGCTCCGCCACCCCCCCCACTGCTCCAAGCATGTCTGTCCCACCGCCCGCCACGCCCATTAACGGTAACATGAAATAGATACAAATCAGCAGATACCTACCCCCATTCCGGAAACTCCCGAAGTGCAACAGGACCACGGTTACGCCCATCCGGAAGATGAGGCCTCGACACGTGCAGGGCGGGGCCCGGCTAATCGCCATCAGCCGTGGGGTGGAAGGCCCAAAATGTACTGGTCTCCCGATTCCCTTCTTCTGCCGCCTTGCAGGCCACGGGGGGGGATGTCTTGCCTCTGCCTCCGACCCCCCCCCTCTTATCGCCTGGTCCGGACATCATGGATATCAACGCCAGGTGTCGGCGTGGGGTGCGCTGGGAGGGAGAGGCGGCGCGAACGAGCCTCTCCCACCCCCACAGGTGGGGGCCCCTCAGCTGCACCCCCAACTCTCCACTCACCTGACAAGGGTTCCTCCACTCTTGCGATGCAGCAGCGCTGCACTCACCCGACAAAAGGTCTTGTCCACTATTGCAAGGCAATGATGCTCCGCTCACCCAGCGGGGGTCTCTTTCACTGTTGCGGTGCAACAACGCTTCTAGTTTCCTGCGTCCAGAAACCTTCTCCTCAACTTTGAAGATTCTATAAGAGCCACGGGGGCCCCGACCCCCGATGGGGAATGACTGCCATGATCACCCACGGAACGACCACGACGTAGCCGCGGGACGTCGGCGCGCTCATGCCGGCGCCGGCCTCAGTCTTGAAATCACCAAAATCCTGCAAGACTACCAACTTGATCAGTTCCGGTGGGACACCAGTATGACCCGGTAGGAGAAATTGATTCCTCCCACCCCACTTTCACTGATGGTTCATTTCACCAGTCCCCTCTGCTACCCTTCAACGAAAACTTTTGGACTGCCGAAAGAGGTCCCGGTCCAACCACGAGTTGGTGGAGACATTTTGACTATACTTAGACCTTCCTGACCTCGCCCAAAATGGCGCCGGTACAAATGAAACTCTCAACTCCTTGTTGTGCCCCGATTGCTCGGCCTTGATATCATGAGATATGCATGCAGTTTTTAGCACATGAATTGATATGGGATAAGACTGATTACATGTTCGAACAATGAATTGATATTAAGTTCTAATGCATCATTGATTACTGTATTTATTATTGAAGGTTCGAATTGTCGACACTTTTGGTACTTGCTCACAATGAATTATCGATATGATTTTGTTGCACTTGTCGCACTTTTTACTATGAAATCAACGACCACTGACTCTCTGTTATGTTTTCCACAAATAAATACCCCCCCATTTACAGTTCCAGCCTGCTCCGTGGCCGGCCCACGGGGTTGTAAGCCCGTATTTGGGCACCAACATTTTTATTAAAGGTTTTTGAAAAAGCAAACGTAGTTGTAACGCGTAGATTGGTAAGTTTCGAAGAAATGGCCACTGTTTCCGTTTTTTTTTTTTGTTAAAAAAAAAGCAGGTGAAATGAAGCAGCTCAATTAGTTAAGGGTTAAGAAGTATAGTACGCAGAAACATTGAAAATATGAATGGTCCAGGTTTGTTGTGTGTTTTTCATTTTTCTACAGCATAAAGCAATCGATAAAGATCCTGGTATTTAGCCTCTACTTTATATGCTACCTGTATCAGGGAAGTTGTTTTAAATGCCCCTAAGCCACCCCGAACGAATGTCACCTGGCCCCCCTGGTACGAGCGAAAACGACCCCGTACCACTGTAGGTTATCTCTCTTCCTCAAAAATGACAAAAATTACTTTCTAGGACGTTTTGGACATTGATGATTTTCATATGATCTATTTATTAAAGTAATACTCATCTCTCCGCATGAAATTAATTTTGCACATGCTACACAAGTCAATCTCATCTGCCTAAAGTTCTTTTACAGATTTGGGACCGTTTCCCTTGCCTCTGACTCACTTATTGCTAAGTCATTGGTGGATGTTTTTGCCGGTCGGGGATTATCCACCAAATCTCGAAGTTGTGCTTTAGAATAATTAAAAGGGTGCCACCTCTCCATGTGCCAATGCATGATATGATTACCATAGCTATATTTTTTTTCGGTCCCTCTCGAGAGTTTTTTTTTGGCAGATGAGGCAGGTAACGAACCTGGCATTAACTTTCTTTTCATGAGAAGGAAAAGAAAAACATTGCCAGATAAAATTCACTTTCACATGGGACGTTCTTGGCATTTCTTTCAGAAACTTTTACATCACTGTGTCATTTCTTTGTCTATCCTGCTTAAAGCAATGTCATGTAAATAGTTGTTTAAAAAGTTTTTTTTAACGGGTTTACTTTGTTGGAGCGTTGTATATATTTATAAGTTATTAAAGTGTTATAATCCTACAACTTTGTTGGAGTGCTATATATTTTTAATGTGACACATAATTGTGAAGACTTTGATGTACAAAAAGGCATCCCTGAAATCTTCCGCTTCAGGCTCGGACCCACACACCCTCACAGTGAGAATCCCCTCCCCAAGCACAATACAGGATGGTTATCAGATAGTAGGAACGCGTGTGGTGTGACGGATCTCATCGGGTGGGGGCCTTGATCTACTGTAACTCCTTTGAACAGGGGTGATTCTCTACAGCTGGAGCCATAAACTACATCTGCAGGGCTAAGTGATAGCCTGAGACCGGCATGCACAATCAGACACAGAGGCAAAGGAGTGTCAGAGGGTGCGGTAGTGAATAGGGTGAAAGGGAGGTGTCGGGCGGGCGCAGGGTGTGATTCTCAGGGAAGAGCAGCGCAGATGGGGGGAGGTTTATGGCCCATGCATGAGAGAGAGAGCGGGGGTGACCAGTGCGTGGGGGAGATGCTTGCGAGGGTGGGGAGCTATGCTGAGGATCGGCGGCATGCAGAGAGTGGGTCTGGTCAAGGCATCTAAAATAGCTGCCGTGCTCAACAAAAGTGTGGCATTGCAAAAAAGGCAAGATGGCACAGACAATGTTTATCAATAAGGAATAATTTATAACAATTATTTTTAACAAAATATTTACTCGCAGTGACAAAATGGCGGTCAACAGTTCCTGGTTTCCATCGAATCGAACGTTAACAGACGTGACGCAACAAAAAAAAAAAACCGCTCACGCACAGCCGCTGGAAGACATGTATCAACATATATGAGCCTCCTCAGCCACCCTCAGAAAACATAAGGAGTCAGGATACGTCTCCCGTACCCCCTTATACCTAGTAATTTAATTAAATCGAAACACAAAATGGCGAATTCACGTTTTGCTACCAGTTTGCGACCCGGTTCGCGAACCGAGAAGCGCTTCTACCGCGAAAAATCACATTTTTATTATTTGCCCCACGGGACCCTTTAATAACCCCAACATCATTCCTAGGGGGTCAAAAAAGATCTACCTTGCCCCCTTTCATTAAATTCCCCCTTCGTTTTTCTCCTCCTCCTTGTCTCTCGATCCTACCGAGAGACAAGATGGCGGCCGCACCGGACTGTTTAGAATGTTGACAGACACCGGAGAGCCAATCAGCTTCGCTACGCAAAGCTCCGTTACGCGAAAAGTACGCGATCTGGTGCGCTATCTGGGATGCTGTCACAGATATATCTGTTTTTTTAAACGTTAATTTCTCAAAATCCACTGGAGCACATATATTGAGACCCAGCAAAGGCACATCGGGCTAACAGTCCCTATAATTTTGCCAAGTTTCGTGTAAATCCATTCAGCCGTTCGAGCTAAAAGTGAGGCCAAAGGCCCTATGGAAAAATGAATGGGAAAAACGCGTTTTGGGACCCCCCTTTGTTCTCGGCCCCCCCTTGTTGGAACCCCCCCAAATTTTCAGAGGCTGCTCAGAAATAAAATGTGCCATTTTCCTGAAAATTTCAGCCAATTCCGTCCACAAACGCCAAAGTTATTAGACATAGAATATTCAAAACTTCCATAGAGAAAAAATCCTAACTATATATACCTACTGGCGTCCACCAGTAGGTAATGTGTGTGTATATATATATATATGTGTGTGTATATATATATATATATATATATATATATATATATATGTGTGTGTATATATATATATATATATATATGTGTGTGTATATATATATTCACTGAAAAACCATAGGTTTTAGGCCTTATATAGTTAGGAATTAACATATAAAACACCATTGAAATTCCTCCTATATAGTTAGCTGGACATTTTATTGATATAAAACCAATGAAATTCGACATATAGTTAGTTGCACTAACTATATATTTCGCGCATCCGCAATCCAATGCTGATGATGTCACATATTACATCATTCATGACATGGTCTGTGACATCACTGATGACATCACTGATGACATCATCCAGTGTCTGTGTGTTTTTGTAAAGTTTAAATATGTTTTACATATTGAAGAATGAGAGGATGTATAAGAGTATGGATGAAGGATTTGATTGCATAAGTGAGTAAGTATGTGTTAGTATATCTGTGAAAATGTAAGCTGTTCTGTGTTTAACTGTATAGATGAAGAAATCAAAGTGTGATTGATTCTTTACAGGACTGAGTAGGTGTGTGAGTAACTCCATGGATGAGTGGCAGTGTGTGAGTGTCTGCATAGGTGTATGAGTGCATATGATAGTGTTGCAATGATGAGTGACAGTATGTACGAGTGACCTTATGGGTGAATGAATGAATGTGCATGTAGACGTAGGAATCAGTGAGTGGGTATGTAGTAAATGGTATTGGTGTGTCAATAGTTTCAAAAATGATACTCTGTATTTTACACTAGGTGTAACAGAGGTTATATTAGAGTGTAAGGAGGTGCATTGTATTACACATGAAGTATATCATCAGTGGTGTGATTATTGATGTTAAATGAGCTGTCATCAGTGATGTCATCAGTGATGTCACTGACCATGTCATGAATGATGTAATATGTGACATCATCCGCATTGGATTGCGGATGCGCGAAATATATAGTTAGTGCAACTAACTATATGTCGAATTTCATTGGTTTTATATCAATAAAATGTCCAGCTAACTATATACGAGGAATTTCAATGGTTTTTTATATGTTAATTCCTAACTATATAAGGCCTAAAACCTATGGTTTTTTCAGTGAATTTCCAAGGTTTTTTAAAGGCTAATTCCTAACTATATATAGTGAATAACCTATGGTTTTTTCAGTGAATTTCATTGGTTTTTTAAAAGCTAATATATATATATATATATATATATATATATATATATATATATATATATAGGTTTTTAATTCAACACAGAGCTAGAATGAGATGAAGCCAATTTCCTGGTCTATATGTGTGACAAATGCTGAAATTGGCACACGATTAACAAATGATTTGAAGTACAGATCTTAAAAGAATTTTCTGCTGTGTCTCTGAATCAAAATGCATACTTTATTTGAAATAAAAAATACTTTAGAGTGAATAAGAAGTGGTGATGCTGTTCTGTGCAGCTCGAGATGGAAAGCTGGTGGGTGCCTGTGAAAGAACAGCAATCTGGATTATAGATGTACGGTGGCCTGTAATATTTATGCCATTAACAGAGATGGAAATATATTATTCAAATAAAGAATGCTGGGTTGTAAATGTGGCCTTTTCAATCGCATTTCTCTGACAAGTGTCTGCTCTTGTTGATCCTAGCTGTTTCTTTGCCTGTTTCAATGCCAAGGATACTGTGTTTTTATTTCAGTTAATAGTATTCTTCTAAGCTGGAAATTAATAAAAAAGAAACTAAAATACTTGAATTTTGCAAGTCGTGTTATAGTCTCCGCTCAATGTAACACAACAGCTAACTGCAGGTTGCACAAATCAACAAAACAAATATCCAATAGTTATTGCCAGCGTTGTGAGGGACAACGGCTGTTAATAACCTGCAGCAACACTTATGTGCCATCTCCGTATCCGAGAGACCGTTTTTGCCGCATAAACTATTGACACCCCGCTGGAAAAAAAGTAAGAGGCAAGGCTGAGTGCCAAGCTCATGAGAGAGGGGTCACCGGGACCTCTCACTGTACAGCCAGAGAGGGCCTGTTTCACCCCTTCCTTGATGTAAGCTTGCGTCCCCCTATCACCCTGTGGCCGTGAAGGGAGAGTGATTTCGCTGTCAGCTGATACCAGAGAGCTTTAACCTGCATGCTGGTGAGGAAAAGTCACTTTTCGATGTCATTATGCGCTGGCTTCCCTCCTCATTCCAATGAGTGGTTGGGTGGGTGAAGTAAGCTCACGTGCACCTGTGTTTCACTGATCAGGGCAGGCCTTCTAGTGCTTGTGTGTCTCAGTCTCACGTATCTGTTCTTGTTGACAGACTATGTCAAAATACCTCCACAGAAGAATCAGCACACAGGAATGAAAATTCATCTGCTGACAGCGAGCCGGGAGCGGACTCCCTCATCGCAGCTGCAGTGAATATTTTATTTCCCCTTACTTGCTATCGGTATTGTAATTTAAATCTAGTGCTGGGAGTGGACTCTGTCATCGCAGCTGCAGTGAATGTTTTATTTCCCCGTACTTGCTATCAGTATTGTAATTTAAATCTAGTGCTGGGAGCGGACTCTGCCATCGCAGCTGCAGTGAATATTTTATTTCCCCGTACTTGCTATCGGTATTGTAATTTGAATCT
This sequence comes from Lissotriton vulgaris, assembly GCF_964263255.1. Classification (NCBI taxonomy): domain Eukaryota; kingdom Metazoa; phylum Chordata; class Amphibia; order Caudata; family Salamandridae; genus Lissotriton; species Lissotriton vulgaris. Next base: position 897,665,810 of record NC_141697.1, on the reverse strand, counting down.
AGTGACGGGAGCGGACTCCGTCATCGCAGCTGCAGTGAATATTTTATCTCCCCGTACTTGCTATCGGTATTGTAATTTGAATCTAGTGCCGCACGGCCGCCTCAACAATGGTACCGCCCCTCCCCCCCCGCCCCCCCTACCTATGCCACTGCTCTCACAACACCACGGGGGCCAGCTGGCGGCGTCTCCTCTTTTCCCGGGGCTCCCTCCGCACACGGGAGCCCCGTACCAGCCCACACTTCTTCGTCTGGCCAGCATCACTCGGCGCGGGAGACCGGACGGGAGACCGGACATCGAAGGCTTCCCCTAGGCAGGGGGAAGCGGAAATCACGTCCTTCCGGCCCCGCCCACAACCAGGCGGCGGCGGCCATCTTGAGGCGGCTCGGGCCGCGGCGGTGATCTCGGGGGGCAAAACGAGGGGTGGGCACCCTCGAAATTAAATTAAAAACACTAAAATGAAAGAGAGAAGCCCCCCAATCCCCCCTCAAAAAAACAAAAATCGCGAAAAATCGCGGGGTGCGCGCACCGTGCGCGCTTATAGATATATAATTGATTTCTCTTCTAATTTTCTCAGGAACTACTGGAGGGATTTACACTATTTAACAAAAAGCGTGATCTGCGTACCAGACACTACCATTTTGACAAGTTTGGTGTAATTCCCTTCAGTGGTTCAAGCTGTAGCCGAGTCTAAAGGTCCTATGGAAATTAACATGGGGAAAACACGTTTTGGGACCCCCCTTTTTTCTCAGCCCCCACTTGACTAATCCCCCCCAAACTTTCAGGGAAGGAGAGGAGCAGAGCGAGCCATCTTCTTTGAGAAATTTGCGAAGATTCATCAACCAGCGCCAAAGTTATTCCCAATAGAATGTTGGGGATTTCCTATGGAAACTAGGTCCTAACTATATATACCTACTGGCTACCGCCAGTAGGTAATGTGTGTGTATAAATATATATATATATATATATATATATATATATATATATATATATATATATATATATATATATATATATATATATGTGTGTGTATATATATATATGTGTATATATATGTGTGTGTGTGTATATATATATATGTGTGTGTATATATATATGTGTATATATATATATATATGTGTGTATATATATATATATGTGTGTGTGTGTCCAAATGCAGATACTAACATCAGTCAAAACAGATTATCATCAAAAATTGGCTAAGTGGAAGACATCCACACTCATCATCGAAGCTGAATATAAATATTTAAAAACTGACCACCCGATCACACCAATTTTGTACTTTCTCCCTAAAGTACATAAAGACCCCCAACATCCACCGGGCAGACCCATAATTTCTGCTAGAGGCAGTCTTCTGGAACACACCTCTGTTTATATTGACTATTTTTTACAGGGTTGTGTACGGAACCTGGACTCGTACATTAAGGATACTGGGGACTTGTTAACCAAAATCGTGGATATTGAATGGGTAGTGGGGGATTGGCTAATTGCTTTGGATGTAACAGCGCTGTATACCAGCATTTCACATCTTGATGGTCTTGCAGCAGTGAAATACTATCTATTGAGAAGAGGCTCTAAATTTGAAGATCATAACAGAATGTTGTTGAGCATGCTTCGATTTTGTTTGGCAAACAATTTGTTTTTGTTTAATCATCAACTGTACCGCCAACTTCAGGGGGTAGTAATGGGGCCAGCTTCTCCCCAAGCTTTGCATGTCTGCATATGGGGGCTTGGGAGGAGCTGGTCCTCAGGCCAAACTAGCAAAATATTGTCAATAACAACCTGATTAGATGGTATTGCTTTATTGACTATTTGATGATTATTTGAAGAGGTAGCAAGGAGGAAGCTCTGAGTTTTATTGAGAGTTTAAACAACAATAATCTCAACCTCAAATTCACTGCCACCCTTAGTCAAGATTCTATCACTTTCTTGGATACTGAATTGTATATTCACAATGGACATCTTGAGAGTAGAATTTTTCGGAAAACAACTGCAGGAAATAGCATACTTTATGCGGCTAGTGCTCACCCGGCACATTTGATCTCGAGCATCCCCTATGGGGAGATGCTTCGTCTATGCCGAGTGTGCAGTAACCCCATAGACCTCAAATCAGCTCAGGAAGAAAGCAAGAAACGCTTTTTAGAACGTGGATACTCTGGACAGGTGATTCATAAAGCTATAGAAAAATCCATGATGTTAACTAGGGAGGAGCTCCTGACTAGGACTGTAAAGCAGTCATTAGTTGAAACTTGGGTAACTGGAAACAAATTGGACTTAGAGAAGAATAAGTTCCGCATCATAACAGGGTACAGTAGGCAACATAATGAGTTATATAAAATCATGAACAAACATTGGCCTTTAGTTACCCGTGATTCGATCATTGGAACTACTCTTCCCCAAAAAAGTCTCCCTCACATTCAGCAAGGCGCCCTCCCTTCGGGACAATATAGTTGACACTAGTCCAGAGCCATTCAACAAAACGTCTTGGTGGCAACAGAATAAAGGATTTTACCGCTGTAAGACCTGTAAGGCGTGTGTCCATGGGGAAAACACTAAAGCATACATGGACGGTTTCACTGACCATCCTCATCCCATAACTCAGGTTTTGACCTGTAAAACTGAATTTGCGGTTTATGTTCTCCAATGCCCCTGCCCACTTAGATATGTGGGTAGCACGAAGCATGCTGTACATAAGCGCATCTTAAAGCATTCGCGTGCGATCACCAATGGTGACAATACATACCCAGTGGCCCGACATTTCAGGGAAACCCACAAGAGCAATAACAGCTTGCTGAAATACTGGGTAATTGATACTGTACTAGCAAGCAGAAGGGGTGGAGACAG
>NC_141697.1:897652969-897657969 GCF_964263255.1 Lissotriton vulgaris | reverse complement strand
GATCCTGTATCACTTTGTCAGAGAAATTGTCTATGCTATCCTTTGGCATGAGAGGGGTAACTATTGACTTTGGGCTGAATGGTGTTTTACAGATAGCCCCAATTGAGATTTCTGACGGTCTTGCTGCCTGCGTGTAGCTCATGCTCTCAGATTCATTGGCAGCATCTAAATGTATTCTAGTTAAATCTCTCAGAAGTTCCATGTCTGTGACGTTTAGAGTTCCACCCTCTGTTTCGCTAGTTGTAGGTAGTTGTTTTTCTTGAGTTCTTTCTTTTGCGTTAGAGAAATATTTTTTCAATTTAAGTTTCCGTGTGAATTTGTACAAGTCAATCCTGGTGTCTGTGTGATTAAAATTTGCTTCTTTACAAAAAGATAAACCTAGAGCCAATGTCTTTTCTTCCTCGTTTGTCAGAGCCATATCAGTTAGGTTTATGACTGTGTTGCCTGAATCCTGTGTGTCTATCATTGTCTCTTGTTCCTTCTGTAGGTATTTCTGGTTCTTTGAGCTATTTCTCCTCCACCGCCTGTTTTTTCTCCCTCTTTTCTTGGAGGGGGCGTGGTTGTTTGCGCCTGTCCCTGTCTTCGCGTAGATGGTCTGAGGCTTGTGAGGCCCTCCATGCGTAAAAAAGCAAATTCATCCATGGGTGTCGTAATTTTCCTGTGTTGCTCTTTGTTTCTGCTTGCTTCTGGTTCTGATTCTGCTCCTATATATATATGTATGTATATATATATATATATATATATATTGCGCTTGAAACTCTTCTTAGCTTTCAAGAAAGAGGCAGCACTCGTAGACGAAGAGGTATCACAGTGAATTTAATCGGGAAACAAAAAGCACAGACGCCATATGAAAAGTGTGCCAACTGACTAGCTTCCCATCTTTCTTTAACTCTTTGAGCAAGTACTGCCGTAAGTTGAATCTTTAAATCTAAAAGCTTATTCTTAACTGACTCTTCTGAAATGTTACCACCCTGGGCAGTTCGACTAGATTCACAATTTCGAATCTCTTTTTCTAAATTGGTGACTAAGCTATGATACAGTCTTCACTTCTTCGCACCCTGAGCTCCCATTCTCCCTCTCATAAACGCTTTGCAAGTTTCCCATACTGTATCCTCCTTAGCTGAACCCACATTCACCTCTAAAAAAACTTGTATCTCCTCTTTAAGAGCTTCTAGATATTCTTCATCTGCTAAAATTGTTCGGTCTAATCTCCAGACAGAACTCATTTCTTCTAATTCTAAACTTAAGTTTAGACTCACTGCAGAGTGATCTGATTGATGTGCCCCTATATGTTCTACACTTGTAACCCGCTCTTTCAACCTAGTGTCCACCAAAAAAAATCTATCCGTGAACTATGCTTGTATTTTTTATTATAAAATGTCATGAGTGATGTCACTGACCATGCCATGAGTGATGTAATATGTGATGTCATCAGCAGTGCATTACACACGCAAGTTATAGTGAGTCCAACTAACTATAACGTGGGAATTTCAATTGTTTTTATGTCAGTAAAATTTCCAGGTAACTATAACTGGTGTGAAACCTATGTTTTTTTCAGTGAATTTGATAGGTTTTTTAAATGCTAATTCCTAACTATAACTGGTGTGAAACCTATGTTTTTTTCAGTGAATTTCATAGGTTTTTTAAATGCGAATTCCTTTCTATATCGAGTTTCTAACCTTTTGGTTTTTTTTTTACAATTTGCTGTTTTTTTGTAAGTTTTCTTTTTTTTTTACATACATTTTTTTTTGTGCTCTGGGTGCACGCTCCGGGAAGCTTTCCGCTAAGCTCTCCGGTAAGCTTTTCGGTAAGCTAACCGGTGAGCTCTCCTGAAAGCGCACCCAGAGCGCTTCTTTCGTTCGTGAAAAAAAATATGAATGAAAAGTTAATAATAATGCAAAACATTTCGTAACATACAAATAAAATCAGTTTTTTTATAAGGAAAATGATTTTGCATTTCTGAAAAAGTTTGATGACGTCACTACGGCGCGCAACGTAAGTGCCCTCGGAAGCGCCTACGTTCGCGCCGCATAAACGCACCCAGAAGCGCCTACGTTCGCCCCACGTTTGCGCCCCAGAAGCGCCTACGATCGCGCCGCGTAAACGCACCCGGAAGTGCTCCGGAGCGCGCAGCGTAAACGCGTCGGGTCATGTGACCCTAAAATAACACTTTTCATTGGTTGCTAACAGTTTTTTTTACAAAGAATTAAATCCCCACCCATTTCCTTCACTTCTTCTTTCACTTTTGTGACTGAAAGACCTGTTTTTTGCTCCTGGATCTTTCTTGATTTACCATGGCTGCCAGAGAATCCAGCAGTGAGGATGAACCTGATTTCATCAATGAAGAGCCTCCTACCCCAAAGGTGAAGGAACATTTTATTTGGAAATTTTTTAAGATTCCTGCTGACCAGAAGAAGGTGAATGCTCCAAAAGTGGAGTGCAGGATCTGCAAACAGGTCCTGTCACGGGGTGACCCCCCAAAAAAATACTCATTTGGGAACTTCACGATGATCCGGCATGTGGAGAGGAGGCACCCCCAGAATTATGCCCGGGAAAGTGTCAGGGCTCTGGCACAAGAGGTTCCCAGTGATGGGGCCTCTACATCCACCGGAGGAGCAACTTCTTCTGGGAGGGGGCAATCGCAGGAGCAGGTGCCAAACATTCAACCTGCATTTAACCATGGTGTCCTCAGATGCAGATACTGCAATCAACTCCTCACCTATGGGGAGCAATGTGTCCAGCTCATGGTTCGAGCATTGGAGAACCATCGCTGCCCTTCCCACCCCTAATTTTTTTTGTTTTATTTTGCTCCTGTTGAGCAGTTTCCATTCCCTGTTTTTGTTCCTGTTTTGAAAAAAGAAGAAAACCAAAAGTTCTTTTCAGAACTACCTCCAATTCTCATCAAAGAGCTATATTCTTAAAAAAATGAAGAGTAAGTGAAATAGAGTGCATTGATAATTGAAAGGAGAATGAGTAAGAAAGAACAGAAAGGTATGAGAGGAAAAAAGAAGTGAAGTAGGAGGACTGAAAGAAGATGAGTGTTAGAAAAGAAAGTTATGAGAAGAAGAGTGAATATGGGGAATGTTGATATTCAAAGAAAATGTTGAAAAGGAACAGGGGTGTGGAAGGGTAAGAAAAGATGCATTGCTGGAGTTGAAGGTAGAAGGCCTCATTTATGAAGCCATGCGTCACTTTAACGCCACCAAAGCATCACTTTTTGTGACACAACATTCCAATAAAAAATGCACCTTATTTATTCATATTTACAAAGTGGTGTGTCTTGGTAAATACATCACTTTGTAAACCCCTGTGCCACATTATTTCTACGTCAGGTGTAATGTATGCAAAAGGGACGTATTGACGCAAGAAAGGGTCGTAGAAGTGACACAGTGAATAAACTGGAGGCCTCATTTCTGAAAAGTGACGCATCGCTACGTGAAAATAGCGATGCGTCACTTTTCTGGGCGCACTCCTTATGACATTCCAGATATGTCATATTTAATTTATGACTAATCAATTCGCAAGGAGTTACAGATATGTCAGTATTTCTGATGTATCTGTAAACACAAAAGTAACGCATTGCTGGAGTGCGTCCCAAAAGTGACGCAACTCCAGTAATGCGTCCTTTCACATGGAAAAAGCACCATGTGAAAGGTCTTGCGTCAGTCTTACACCTGCTGTGAAGCAGGCGCAAGATTTTGACGCAACAGCATCCTAAAAGTGACGCAGTGAAATCTCATAGATTTCACTGCGTCGCTATTACAAAGCTTTTTGCGGGGGAACACCCCCTCTGCATACATTATACCTGACGCAGATATAATGTGGCGCAGGAATTTAAAAAGTGACCCATCTACCTAGATGTGTCACTTTTTAAATATTGCGCAACGAGGCGCATTTATTTACACCGCTGGTGCGATGCGTTACTTTTCTGTGTGCACTCCTTATGACATTCCAGATATGTCATATTTAATGTATGAGGAATCATGTTGCAACGAGTTACAGATATGTCAGTATTTCTGACGTATCTGTAAACACAAAAGTGACGCATTGCTGGAGTGTGTCACAAAAGTGACGCAACTCCAGTAATGCGTCCTTTCACATGGGGAAAGCACCATGTGAAAGGTCTTGTGTCAGTCTTACACCTGCTGTGAGGCAGGCGCAAAATTTTGACGCAACAGCATCCTAAAAGTGACGCAGTGAAATCTCATAGATTTCACTGCGTCGCTATTATGAAGCTTTTTGCGGGGGAACGCCCCCTCTGCATACATTATACCTGACGCAGATATAATCTGGCGCAGGGTTTTAAAAAGTGACCTAGATGCGTCACTTTTTAAATAGCTGGTGCGATGGTGCTTTCCCCTTGTGAAAGGACGCATTACTGGAGTTGCGTCACTTTTGTGACGCACTCCAGCAATGCGTCACTTTTATGTTTACTTTTATGTCAGAAATACTGACGTATCTGTAACTCCTTGCGACATGATTCGTCATACATTAAATATGTCACATCTGGAATGTCGTAAGGAGTGCGCACAGAAAAGTGACGCATCGCACCAGCGGTGTAAAAAAATGCACCTCGTTGCGCTATTTTTAAAAAGTGACGCATCTAGGTACATGGGTCACTTTTTAAAACTCTGCGCCACATTATATCTGCGTCAGGTATTATGTATGCAGAGGGGGCATTCCCCCGCAAAAAGCTTGGTAATAACGACGTACTGAAATCTATGAGATTTCACTGCGTCACTTTTAGGATGCTGTTGCGTCAAAATCTTGCGCCTGCCTCGCGTCACTTTTATGTTTACAGATATGTCAGAAATACTGACGTATCTGTAACTTGTTGCGACATGATTCCTCATACATTAAATATGACACATCTGGAATGTCATAAGGAGTGCGCACAGAAAAGTGACGCATCGCACCAGCAGTGTAAAAAAATGCGCCTCGTTGCGCTATATTTAAAAAGTGACGCATCTAGATAGATGCGTCACTTTTTAAATATAGTG
>NC_141697.1:897627969-897640469 GCF_964263255.1 Lissotriton vulgaris | reverse complement strand
GGAAGACTTCAAGTGTCCTTATTATCAGACACAGTGGTGCGTGGGAAGCAAGAACCACTGCACTCCGCTCTGTGAGGCATAAGGAATAAACATTAGCTGTAGTCCCTTCCAGTTAAGTCAATTAGTAGAACACCATCTAGAATAATCACAACAAGCAGTGAATCTCACCGCTTTGCTCCTGCTGGCAGACAAGGAAATAATAAACACGGTGGCGCATAGTTGCGACCACCACTACGCCCCGCGAATAAGACACACGCTGGGCCCAAATCAAAAGAGAAATACAATAGTCCTTTTCCAGAGTACTTTACTCCGGTGACAAGTGAAAGAACGGTAACGCGTGGCAGCTTACCACCGCGCTCCGCTCTTTATGACAAAACCCAGAGTTGGCGGTTACAGGCTCTTAGCCCGTCGAGGAGGCTTCCTTTCTGAAGCCGATCCTACCTGGCCCCACGTCTGGAAAGGAAACTAACAGCGGCTGAAGACCGCTCGCCGAGCAGCGACCTCCTCTCCTCCTGTGCGGGCACCGGAACAACAACGAATAACACGCAACCGGATGCGTGTCTACAGTCTACAAATACCTTCCTCCTCCGGGGCTGATGGGAGTTGTAGTTTCACTCCCTAAATGATCGATGACGGGCTTTCCATGTACACAAACCCGCAGATGACAGTGCAGGCGCAATCATCTGCAACCTGACAGATGTCTCACCCAAAACATATTTCTATTCGGCGAGGAAATTTTTCAGCAAATTAAAGGCTGCGCAATGGGCTTCTCCTTTAGCCGAGCATTCACATGTCTCACCATGGGGTGGTGGGAACAACAAGTGGTCTGGCATCCAGATAATGACCATCACGTCAATAAAATAGCAAAATGGATGAGATACATTGATGATCTCCTAATGGTGTGGGATGGATCAGCCCAGGAATTTGAAACATGTTTTGAGATTCTGAACTCGACAGACACAAATTTGAGATTTACATACAATATAAGTCGGGACAAAGCAATTTTCCTGGACACAGAGATCTATATACATGACAACAAGGTAGAAACTACATTATATAGGATGGAGACATCAACTAATGCAACACTGCATGCCGAAAGTTTTCACAAAGCCACAGTGAAGGACAACATACCGTATGGTGAATTTTTAAGATTACGCCGCATCTGTTCTCAAGAAAGAGTGGAAAATGAACAGTTGCGACATGGCTAGAAGATTCAAATAACGGGGCTACAAGCAAGGAGTAATCATAAAATGCTGGGCACGAGCCAATTAAAAGAAAAGAGGAGAAACCCTACAAATAAAACCTAAACACAAGGACATCTCACAGCCAGAAAAACAACAGGTGAGACTCATCATAAATCACTCAAGAGAATCTAAACAAATCATAAGTATCCTAAGAAAGATTTGGAAACTTCTAAATCTGGATGAAACTGCTGGCAAAATAATGGGGAAACACCCAGAAGTAACATTCAGACGTGCAACAAGTCTGAAAGACAAGCTGGTGCACAGTCACCATCAAGATCCGGACAAAAAGAAAAAAAGGCATTCAGTGGTTGAAAAGCAAAGGCTTTGTGAAATGTCAACAGTGTAAAGTATGCCAGATTGCAGTAAACAAGACAGAAGTAATCTTACCCAATAAAAAATCTTGGATAATCAAACAATTGATAAACGGCAAAACTGAGTTTGTAGTTTGTGATAGAATGTCCATGTGCTTTAAAATATATTGGCAGCACAAAGAAGGAATTGAAAAAAAGAATCCTTGAACATGTAAGAGAGACGGTAAACAAGGACAGAGGTAATGCCGTTGCGAAACATATGGAAGCTGCGCATAATGGAGACTGGAAACTTCAGAAATTTTACGCTCTAGAGACAATTGTCCCTCATGAGAGAGGAGGGGACAGAGAGCGAAAATTAAGATGCAGGGAATCACAACAAATTTTGAACTTTCGAACTTTATACCCGGACGGTCTGAACCAGAGAGAGGAACTTTATGTACATTTGTAAAAAGAATCAATGCACCAATTTGTGAAAAGTCGTATGGGGAACGCTATACATATATATAATTTTCACTTTCTGTATTTTTTGCACAATGAACAAATGATGAATAGAAAAAAATCGGGGTTTGATAATAGGATATGGAAAAAGAACACACACTAACACCAAGCCTATAAACAGAAATGAGTTTTAGATTGCTATTATAAGGTAATAAAATCCAATAGCCCACTGGAGGGCCTTAATGGAACAATAACCACCTTATAACAACTGCCCACTAGAGGGCGACACCCCATTTTCTTAAAAAATCTCACACCAGACATCGAGGAAGGGAATGAATTCTGGAACAAAGGGTAACCCAAATTAAATTTAGAGGGGTACCCCTGATTTGTTGAGAATGAGGACATGGGATTAAATGAAATTGGTCTACACCGAGACAATCACTGGTTGTAACAATAAAATCCAGGGTGGTTTAACAGTGTTGGAAAACCTGAGGGCCAAATAAGATAGCATCGTAACACTGTGGGGCACTGAATACACATTGTGATCAAGAATGGTTATCTGTGAAATTGTGTTTTGGTTTTTTAAAACGGAAACCTGTGTACTAGAATATCCAACAAACTACAAAACCCGTGATGCTCAGCAAGTATTACAGGAAGTGACAAGTAAATCACGTGTGTTTCTAAATCACTCCTTAAAGGAAGTCAGATGTGAATGTAAATATCAACCGTGAGCAAGCCGTCAGTTGGCGGCGAAACGCGTCGCTATTTATTATGCTGGAAACTGTGGAAGAACAATTAATTGGAAAGAAGAGATCCTGCGAGTGCGTATTCATTCCTGCCGAGGAATACTGCACCGGTTCCAGAAGCGCCAGGGGTCGACAAGGATGAACCAAGTTGATGGAATATATATATATATATATATATATATATATATATATATATATATATATATATATATCGCTCACGCTTGCATCCGAAGTTTGAGAGTCACTCGAACACCAGCAAAGAGTTGCAAGCATAACTCTTTATTACAGGTACAGGGGCCGTCGGCCTGCTTTCCTTTCACAGCTCCTACTCCACTGCCGAGGCGTTTCGAATTAAATCTTCTTCATGGGCTGTTGTAGACGAAGAGCACAATCTGGTCACAGCTGCTCCTAATTTCTCATTTTCTCACGATATCGCGCCCTTGGATGGGCTGTTCTCTGCGCAATGATTCTCAAACTTCGGATGCAAGCATGAGCGTTATATTTATATATATATATATATATATATATATATATATATATATATATATATATATTCACTGAAAAAACCATAGGTTTCACACCAGTTATAGTTAGGTGGAAATTTTACTCGCATAAAACCATTGAAATTCCCACGTTATAGTTAGTTGGACTCACTATAACTTGCGCGTGCAATGCACTGCTGATGAAGTCACATATTACATCACTCATGACATGGTCAGTGACATCACTCATGACATCACTGATGACATCTCAAATGACATCACTGATGACAACATCCTTTTGACAAAGTGGCAGACCTCCTATCAGCATAAAATAACCTTTAACACACACATTCAAAAATAGAAACTAACATTTTCTTAAAAAAGGAGAAACCAATACCAATTACAACAACTTATTAGGTAATTCCAACATCTACATACACATCCACTCATTCACCAACAGTTCTATATAGTCACTCATGCATGTACTTACTCATCATATGTACTCATACACCTATACATCCTGTTACACACTAATACTCATCCATATAGTTACTCACACACAAATTCACACATGCAAATAAACTATCAAAAAACCATTTACTTGATTATACTTCTATATACACACCACTACACATACTTCTACAGAAACGGAAACATATTTACTCTCTTAAACAATCAATTATAAAAACACATACTCCCTAACCCACCCATACACACAATCATCCACCCATACAGTCTTGCACACATGCTGTCTTCAAAATACCTACAAATAGTGAGTCACTCATTCATGCATCTGTGCTCTAAGTAATATCCCCCACCAAACCATACAGACACTGATACTGATACTCAAAAAAACAACTAATACGAATATACACACTCATGTAACTACTCACCAACCCATGCAGCCACTTATACACAAAGTGAGACAGAGATACAGATATTTAAATATTTAAACATTACTCGCTAATATGTGTTCACTAAGATACATTTAATAAGTCAGTTAACCAATCAATTTTACACAAAAAAAACATCCATTTAGACATTTATTTACCCATTTATTCTTCCATCAACCTTTAGATATACATATATTAAAAATATTTATTTTTCAGAAAGATACATTCACTGGATGATGTCATCAGTGATGTCATTTGAGATGTCATCAGTGATGTCATGAGTGATGTAAAATGTGACGTCATCAGCAGTGCATTTCACGCGCAAGTTACAGTGAGTCCAACTAACTATAACGTGGGAATTTCAATGGTTTTATGCGAGTAAAATTTCCACCTAACTATAACTGGTGTGAAACCTATGGTTTTTTCAGTGAATTTAATAGGTTTTTTAAATGCTAATTCCTAACTATAACTGGTGTGAAACCTATGGTTTTTTCAGTGAATATATATATATATATATATATATATATATATATATATATAATATAATTTCTATGGCAAAATGAAACCCCTCATTTTGTTCCTTTTCAAAATTAAATGTATTAAGTGTTACCACTTTATTCCAATCAAGATGACTTCAGGTGTGCCATACTTTTGTCATAAGTAAGACTGTTAGTGTTCTAGTTGATCTTTAGAACACTCTGGGACATTCTTTCATTGGGCTATAGTTGGGCTACATCTGGCTGATATTTGAGCTACATTTGTTTTTTTTGTCTCTGGTGGCCATCATTGGGCTACATTGGGCTACATTTGGGCTCTAACATATATATATAGCCCAATGTAGCCCAATATATATTTTTTCAAAGTTAATTTTCGTAAAAACCACTGGAGCACATATCTTGAGACATAGCAAAGGTACATCGGGCTACCAGTCCCTACAATTTTGCCAAGTTAGGTGCAAATCCATTCAGCCGTTCGGGCTAAAAGTGAGTTTGACCGCCCTATGGAAATTAACATGGGGAAAACACGTTTTGGGACCCCCCTTTTATCTCGGGCCCCGCTTGACGAATCCCCCCCAAACTTCTAGGGAAGGACCGGAGCTCCGCGAGGCAAACTTGAGGAAATTTTCAGGCACATTCGTCAACCGACGCCAAAGTTATTCACAATAGAATTTTGAGATTTTGCATTGAAAAAAATCCTAACTATAACTACCTACTGGTGACCGCCAGTAGGTAATATGTGTGTGTATATATATATATATATATATATATATACATATACCTATACCTACTTGCAGTCGCCACTAGGTAGTTATAGTTAGGCCCTAGCAACCATAGGAAATCCGCAACATTCTATTGGGAATAACTTTGGCACCGGTTGAGGAATTTGCGTGTAATTTTCTCAAATTTTGGCCAGCTCCGCTCCGCTCCTTCTCTGAAAGTTTCAGTTGGATTTGTGAAGTGAGAGCTGAGAAAAAAGGGGGTCCCAAAACTTGATTTCCTCATGTTAATTTCCATAGGATGGTCTGACAAGTCTACAGCCCGAACCGCTGAACGGAATTACACCAAACGTGGCAAAATTGTAGGGACTGGTACGCAGATGTGCCTTTGCTATGTTTGGTGAAAATTGCTCCAGTGGTGTTTATGAAAATTAACTTCTAAAACACATATATATCTATAGGCGCGCTTAGAGCGCTCACTGGTATGCGTACCGGGGAGCGCACTCGGCGCGATACGGGAGTGTGCGAGCTGAAAGGTGATTGGCTGTCGGATGTCTGTCAACATTCTAAACAGTCCGGAGAGTCCGCCATCTTGTGTCTTGGTAAAATCGAGACACCTGAGGTGAAAATAAAAAGGGGGAAATGATTAAAAGGGGGCAGTGTAGACATCCCTTGACCCCCTAGGTTTTCTGAGGGGGGCCTAGAAGGATCCTAAATGGAAAAAAACTAATATTTTTTTTTAAAATTTGCGGGGTAAGCGCCGGGTGCGTTCCCATGTACGCTGTCCGGTACGCGCACCCTGAGCGCACTACAGGGTAAAATAGTTTTACAGAAGGATTTGGATTGCTTATAACAAACTGTTTTTTACTATTTTTTTTGCTATTTTTGCGGGGTAAGCGCTGGGTGCGTTCCCAGGTGCGCTCTCCGGTGCGCGCACCCTGTGCGCACCACGGGGAAAAACACTCACTCCTTTTGTATTAGTTAAGATTCAGCTCTTTTTGGAGAATTGGAGGTAGTTCTAAAAACAGTTTTTTTTCTTCTTTTTAGGTTTTCTTTGTAAACAAAAACAGGGAATGTCAAACTGCTCAACAGGAGCAAAAAAAAGTAAAAATTAGAGCTGGAGACGGCAGCGATAGTTTTCCCTTGTACGTACAATGTTCATGATACTTTGTTCTCCGTAACAAAGCATTTCATCACAGTTCTTACATTTTATAGTGATGCCATGAAAAACAGGCTGAATGTTAGGAATCAGCTGTTCAGGTCTCACGTTTGATGTAGTTGGTCCTCCAGTAGATGTTGAAGCTCCATCCCTTGGGGGATTTCATGTGAGGGCCCGGACACTCTCCCGGGGATAGTTCTGTGGGTGCCTCCTTTGAACATGGCGAATCATTGTCGAGTTTCCAAAACTGTACTTCCTTGTAGGATCACCCGGTGAAAGCACAGTTTTGCAAATTTTGCACTCCACTTTTGGAGCATTCACCTTTTTTTCACCTGTTGGTATGGTGAAAAACTTCCAAATAAAGTGCTCCTTCACCTTGGGCTCAGGAGGCACCTCCCCAATGAAGCCATCTGAGTCCTCACTGCTGCTGGATGGTCTAGCAGCCATTTTTTTCACAAAAAGGAAGAACAGAAAAGAACAGGTCTTGCTGTCTCCAAAGTGAAAGAAGAAGTGAAGGAAATGGGTGGGGTTTTCATTAGTTGTAAAAAAAAAAACATTAACCAATGAAAAGAGTTATTTTAAGGTCGCATGACTTGACGCGCTTACGCTGCACGCACCGAAGCGCTTCCGGGGGCGCTTACGTGGCACGAACGTAGGCGCTTCTGGGTGCGCTTACGCGGCACGTACGAAGGTGCTTCCGGGGGCGCTTACGCGGGCGCGTCTAAATGACGTTTTGCTAGCATTACGGAAATACGTTTAAAGTTATATTACGGGTATTTACAATCAAAAATGCTACTTTTATAAGTATGCTACTGAATGTCTTGCATTATTATTAAGTTAAATACATCCTATTTTTTTCCGCACGTGGCAATAGCGCTCTCGCTGCACCCTGAGTGCCCCAAGACAATGATAAAAAACCCTACATGAAAAATACATTGAAAAATTATTTTTGTGAGAAAAAAAAAATTAATAGTTATAAAAAGCAGGTAATAAAAAAAAATTCAGTTTAAAAATCGTAGGTTACAAACTCAATATACAAAGGAATTCGCTTTTAAAAACCTTTGAAATTAACTGAAAAAACCATAGGTTTCACAATTGTTATAGTTAGGAATTGGCATTTAAAAAACCTTTGAAATTCACTGAAAAAACCATAGGTTTCACAATCGTTATAGTTAGGAATTAGCATTTAAATAACCTTTGAAATTCACAAAAAAACCATAGGTTTCCCACCAGTTATAGTTAGATAAAAATTTTACTCCTACAAAACCATTGAAATTCCCACGTTATAGTTAGTTGGACTCACTATAACTTGCGCGCCCGCAATCCACTGCTGATGATGTCACATATTACATCATTCATGACATGGTCAGTGACATCACTGTTTCGTCTGTAGCGTATTTTCAGCTACATAGACCTCTAGGTCCAGATAGTGTACTGAGCTCTCACTGATGGTACTGGTAAATCTTAGATTTAGACCGTGTCGTTTAGAGCGGCCACATAGTCCTCAGCCGAGGTCCTGTCACCGCACCAGACGATGAACAGGTCATCGATATATCTGGCCCAGGTCATGATCTGGTCAAGCCACATCTCATTGGTCCCGCCCCAGGCCACCTGCTTCTCCCACCAGCCCACAAACAAGTTTGCGTAGCTGGGGGCGAAGCACGTGCCCATTGCTGTCCCTCTGATCTGGCGGTACAATGTGCCCGCAAAAAGGAAGATGTTATTTTCGAGACAGAACCTAGTCATTTTCAAAAGCATTTGATTGTGTTGGTGAAATTTCAATGGTTTTGTATCCAAAAACCCTTGTACCGCTTGGATTCCATTCTCATGATCAATACAGGTATAGAGATTGGCGATATCTAGTGTGATCAGAAGCATATTTGTTCCCCACTCTATGCCATCAATTCGCCTGAGGAAGTCCTGGGTATCTCTTACATAGGATGACAAATCCTTAACAAAGGGAGCTAAGTAGGTGTCAATGAATCTGGAAGTATTCTCCAGCTGGCTACCAATAGAAGAGACTATGGGTCTCCCAGGAGGATTTCTGATGTCCTTGTGCATCTTGGGGAGATGATAGAAAGTGGGGATGACCGGATTCTCACATTGCAAAATATATATATTGTTTATTTGCAATTCAAGTAATTCAATACTAAGTACAAAAAATGTACATGTGATGAGGTTACAATTGATGTACATTCACTTTTCGAAAATACTTGTGCAAAGAGTGGTAATGCATGTTTAAAATATAATGTGCACAAAAGTTGATTTCATCTTTGTAAATACTCGCCACTCTAAGATGGCGCTGGTTATTGTCAGCAAGCCAGCAGTCCTTCCTTTACTGTAAGGATTGTTTTAAAAACATGGCGATGTCTAAGGGTCATTGACATCGAGAAAGGCTGAGTGCCAAAATGCTTGGGCGTCTGTCTTGTCTGAAAAATAAAGCAACCTTGGAAAAATACCCTGTGAGTGCGGATAATTCTTGGTTTGAAAACGTGAGAATGGGAGCAGAATAATTCGCGGTATCCACATCCGCTATCCGCACCCGTCGAAGAGTGCACCGTAACTTGTGGGACCACGGAGCTGTGTCCGGAACGGACGTAAATCGGTGCACCGCGTTTTGCCACGAGGAGAGGATTGAAAAGCTGCACCAGCTGCGGGGAAAGCGAGGAGCGGTGCTTCGGAGGAGGCGCAGCGAGCCGTGAGATCTGCGTTGGGTGAGCGAGAACGTCTCCTACTGTTTCCAAAATAAAAGACAGTGATGTGTGGCAGCGCGACGTAAGGGGCAGTATTTCCTGAAATAGTTGCGCAATAGAACAAAAACGAAAATAATTAGTGTCCCAGACAACAGCCCTTAGACGCAAGCACATTTTGCGAATCAACCAGGCATGAGGATGCCACAGATATGTTTAAGAAATCGAATGCGGGCGGAGCTCCAGCTAATAAACCAGATCCCAAGCAACCAAAAAGTTAATTTAATGAAACAATGACTAATTTGGAGCGTTTGTATGAGCGCGAAGTCAGGAAGTGGTGGGAGGCTACCAGTCTGCAGGGATACATTGAGGTGGATAGAGTCCCGAGAGGATTGCAAGTATATACTGTCCCAACGTATGAAAACCCTGATCCCCAACTTTTGACTGACTGGGCAAAACACACGGCCCACTATTGTAAAGGCACTTTAGGATTGCTTGTGAAATACGAATGGAGCGACCGTGATAAGACACTAGAAGAAAGCAAACAGCTAGAAGAGGACCTACGTAAGGAAGAAGGCGACAAGAAAATAATGGAAGCAATGGATCAAATGAAACCAAGATTATTGAAATACGAGCAGAAAATCAAGACTCGTCAACAAGAGAAGTTTCAAAGAGACGAAAGAGATTATACCCAGGGCAGAGTACTAACATATGCTAAGAAATTCGATGTCCCAAGAAAGGAACTAAGTTCCAAAACAACAGCACCAACTCGGACAGTGGAAACATCAGAGTCTGATCTGACGGGTAACAAATCCAGCGATGATCAAGCCACACTGGTGGCGAGTGGATTAGACAAACAGACCCCTTTTCAGACCGAATTTCAAGTCATCAGAAAGTCATGGCTACAGGGAGGAAAAAACAAGCCCCCAGAAGCAAATGTAAACGCAGGAGGATATGAAGATCCGGTGGTGGCAGGAAAGCCAAAAGGCGTGACTTGGACCAACCGCAGACGGAACAACAGAAGATAATGGGATCAACAAATCTTACAGTGGTAAACCTGACAACTAGACCACTAACCGATGCGGAAAATAAAGTACTAAGTTTGGGCCTTACTTTCTGCCCTGATTCGCGCCTGGAATATACTCAGACCAGGATTGATCTGTTTAGTTTCATAAGAAAGCTGAAACTACACATGTATTTCAAAATTAGGACTCATTTGAAAACAAGCGAAAAGCCAGCAGCAAGACTAACAGTAACCGATAGCCTTGCAGTCAATGATCTTCCAGGAATTGAAACACTTGAGGACTTGAGAAATGAGGTGATGATGGATGAACCAGATGGCCAAGATGTAGTGCAACGAGCAATAGATGTGGGTATTGAACAGGATAGAGAAGAGAGCCCATGCTCTACCTTCAACCCGCAAATGCCATTTGATACCCTGGACACCTTCTCTGAGGCAATGATTAAAGATCTTCAACAGTTTCGTAAGAAACAAAAGACGGAGAAATGTGGATCGAACTTATCCCAGGATGAAAACACAGCTCTAACTAATCTGGCTAATGACAATTCCATCATCATAAAGCCCTCAGACAAAGGGGGTAATGTGGTGGTGCAAACAAGGGAAGAATACCATCATGAGGCAATGAGGCAATTATCGGATGTGAGTTGCTATCAAGAAACCACTTTTAAAATATACCAACAAAGTATCCAGGCATATGATGAACTTATAAATAAGTGGTATAAGAGAGGCATGCTTGGAAATGAAGAACATGTATACTTACGCAGCTCCAACCCTATTTGCCCTACCTTTTACCACATCCCTAAGTTACACAAAGACAATTGGCACCCCCCTGGAAGACCCATTGTTTCCTCTGTTCAGGGACTGACGGAACATGTTTCCAAGTTTCTTGATTTCTTTCTGGCGAGCTTGGTAACAAAGTTAACTTCCTACGTGAAAGATACCAAGGACTTTCTAACTAAAATCCAAAATGTACAATGGCAATCTATTTACTTGTTGTCCTTGATATAACAAGTCTTTACACTTGTATTGAACATTCGAAAGGAATTGAGGCAGTTACTGTATATTTGAAAAAAAGACAATTTAGATATGCACAACACAACTGCATGCTAACTGAGTTTCTCCAATTTTATTTGAACAATAACATCTTCCTTTTCGAAACAACGTATTACAAACAAGTGTCTGGCATGGCGATGGGCACCTGCTTCGCTCCCAGCTATGCGAACTTGTTCGTTGGCTGGTGGGAGGAGCAGGTGCCCAGAACCTACAGGGATGACATGTCGAGTGGTAAAGTGATAAAATGGCATTGATACATCGATTTATTTATCATTTGGCAAGGAACTGAGTAGACTGCCCATAATTACATCGCAATTTTGAATGATAATAATCTAAACCTGCACTTCACAGGAACAATCAGTCTATGCTCTGTGGACTACTTGGACCTCAGAGTGCAGATTGTTGGGGGTCAGATTGAAACCTCATTGTATCGAAAAGCTACTGCTGGAAATTCGATACTGTATGCAACCAGCAGTTACCCCCCTAAACTAGTGCAAAGTATCCCCTACGGGGAGCTGTTAAGATTAAGGAGAAATTGTACACGCGATTGTGATTTTGAGACGGCAGCCAATGAAAGTATAGCCAGATTTGCCGTCAGAGGGTACAATCCTATTTCATTGAATAAAACATTTTGCAAGGTAAAACCCATGACCAGGGATAAGCTATTGGAAGAAAGGAAAGACAAAAAAAGCGAGGGAGGCAGATTTCGATTAATCACCCCATACTCAGCAGAAGCTAACCATCTGAAACAAATGCTGAGAAAAAATTTGCATATCCTGAAGGCTGATAATGTAATAGGTGATGATGTCCCCAATTTCCCCTTGGTCACATTTAAGAAGGCTAGATCCATCCGTGACCAATTGGTACGAAGCCACCTAGAGAAAATACCCCCTAAAATGAATACTTTAAAGAGCATGAAAGGATTTTTCCCGTGTCATAAATGCTAAGCTTGCAGCAATAGCAAAAGAGCTCTCACATATACCATTCAAGACACTGGTATGGTGAAAAAAATCAGCAAGTTTATTACTTGCAGCACACCATATGTAGTGTATAGTCTAGTCTGTCCGTGCGGGCTCCAGTATATTGGCAGCACGGTACATCCATTCAAAATCCGGATACTAGAACACATGAGAGCGATGGACCAGGTGGACCAAGCCTACCCTGTCGCAAGACACTTTGCAGAGAATCATCAAAGTGACCGAAATCAGTTACGGTGTTATGGGCTAGACTCAGTTCCCGATAACATC
>NC_141697.1:897595469-897625469 GCF_964263255.1 Lissotriton vulgaris | reverse complement strand
TTTTTGGTGGAGTTTCAAGACCTTTGGACTTTTTACAAATGTATGTACAGTTCCTCCGATTGGTTAAGGCCAAAAGGGGTCATTGTCCTGAAGTTTAGTATGTGTCTTGACTCCTTTTGCCGCAGTATTTTCTCATTGGGTCCTCCTCTTTCTGAGGGAATCATTGTTTCGATGCCCCAAAAGCATAACTGTTTCCAGTCCCCCTGGTGATGGCTCTCCATATGCTTTGCGACTGCGTTATTTCTGTCTTTGTGTGTTGTCGCACGCGCATGTTCCAGGATGCGTTTTTTAAGTTTGCATATGGTGCTTCCAATATATCTCAGTTTGCAGGGACATTCAATCATGTATACAGTGTAATGGCTGTTGCACGTGATGCATTCCCTGATTTGCCAAGTCTTTTTGTTTGGCATGGATATTTGGGTTGTCGGTTTGGCAATCTCACATGCTTTGCAATTATAACATTTGATGAAGCCTTTGGTTTTTAGCCACATTTTCTTGGGGGTTGGTGTTTTGTAGTGGCTGTGTATTAGCTGGTCTTGTAGGTTTCTAGCTCTTCTGTAACTAATTACAGGATGATTGCCCATTTTCTTACCGATTACCGGGTCCAACTGAAGGATTTTCCAGTTCTTTTTTATGATCTGGTTGATTCTTTTTGACTCCTGGCTATAATTCAGGATCAGCCTGATAGGTTCCTCTTCCTGATTGGTTTCTTTGGTTTTTTGTTGTAAGCATTCCATTCTGGGTTTTTGATTCGCTCTATCCCAACAGCTTTGAACCACTTTTTGGTTGTATTTTCTTTTGATTGAAATAAATAACTTTGAAACTAACCTCCTTGTGAATCATATTGGGTAAACTGCGACTCCAGGATTTCCTTCCGAGGAAGGAATCGTTGTTTGGATAAAGTAGCGGTTGGGCTCAACCGCAGGAGTAACACGGCCACACCTAGTAGCGCCTACCGGGAAAGAAAGGGAGCCATATGGATTGATATATATATGTGTATATATATATGTGTGTATATATATATGTGTGTATATATGTATATGTGTATATATATGCATATGTATGTGTATATATATGTATATATATTTATATATATATTGTATCTGAATGAGTAAAGTAAACCAAAATGATTCTCTGTCATTTTTTATTCAGTCCATATATCCTTACCTGTTTCTCCTCTTGCTACACATTCCAACCCGACAGGCCGTGTGCCAGAGTTTATCCTGCGGAAGCTACGCCCCCCACTTGATGAGGGTAGTGGATGCCGCACCCCTGAAATTGGTGGCAACGACCTGCCAACTGGTAGTGGAGGAGGCGGTAACCGCCGGAGGCGACAACGACAGAGCATGGGACAGAGCATGATAGGTAAGAGCACACGTCCCAGTAGCCTTGTAAAACACTGCTCGGCATCTCCCTTTGCATGTTACAAGATGCACTTCTATTAATCAAAGGTTTTGGAATAACTGTCTGGGTGAAATTGCGTTAAAAGATCTAGGTCTTCTCTTGCATCTTCCTTCTGCAAATCTATCCACTCTTTACTCATTTAGGTGTCTGATATAGTGCTGTTAGTAGACTTTAATCCTGTCTAATGCATAGTTACTTTGGTCTATCATTGTTACTTTAGACGTCTATTGGATAGAAGTAGAATGGCTGAACACTGAACTGTTAGGTTGCATTTTGCAACACTAAAAAGCTTATATGGGCCAGTAAAGCCCAGAAACTCTTGCCTTCCCAGTAGCTGGTGGTGCTTGTTGGAGCTCCAGATGCTTTCAAAGTGTAGCGATGAAAGGCTCAACAAGACAATGAATCTTGGCAAGTCTGCATAGTCCCAGGACAAGACTGCAAATTGACTTCTCTTGAAGTGCTATCGTAATTTAGTGAGATGGTCTCAATATACACCTCCCCATCACGAGAATCCCTACAACATACCTCCATCAAAGATCTCTTTTCTACCTTTGGTGACTATAATTCCATATTGAGCCAACTAGTGTAAACCCATTCCAACATGTGACCCTCTTTCCTTGCCCTATTGAACCTATTAGTCACCTATCTATGTTTAAACCTACTATACTCTGTAAGGCACTCTAAAACAACAAACCTCAATATTCCCCTTGATAACTCATTTACCACTAGCTCTCTCGTTCACTCTTTGTACAACGTCTTGTTTAAAGCACTTGCAAAATGTGTTCCAACAGAAGGATAGCGGGCTACTGGCAACTGCAATTCCACTGAAGCCTTTTTATCTTCTCCAGACTGAAGAAATGATGGCCATTTTGTATTAGATCATAAATGAAAACAAAGCTTCATTTTCGAAAATACATTAGGTCAAGTTCTAAAAAGGAAGAAGCAGGGTACCAGTCTTTTTTTAAGATGAAAAGTATATAATGGGAGCCAAAATAGATTTGCCACTTACAGAAGCCCGGTTTTCCTATCTTTTCTAAAGGGATCCCATTTTATAATATTCGTGTTCTCAGAGTCCCAATGTTGACCCTTCGTGCTTGAAATATGGTTTGTGGTCGGCCCTGTACTTGCATATTGTGTGAACGGCTAAGATCTGTGCAGATAATGGTTGCCCATGTCATGCAAGTGTTTCTTTCTCTCTAACCTTCCAGTTTCTCTCGTCAAGTCTTTGCTTACTATTTTTTTCACTCTCAAAGAAATTTTCAACGGAGCACTGAGCAAGTTGACCGCTGGGCGCACACCTACCAACACCCATTTGCCAGAACACAAGCCAGGTACTTTCATTTTCTGAATAGTTCTTGATTTTTCAGTTTCTAATTGATCTGATGGAAAAGGCAAATTATGAATTAGATCTGCAAATGGAGATTAGTACCTAATAAATGAAATAGTACAGTTGATTCAGGGTGTTGCTGTCTTTTTTAAGTAGAGGCCCCCGCAGGCGAAATAAATGCTTTTGGACAAAGGAGGGATCTAATCCTGCCTCTACCAGTAGCCAGGTACCCTTTTGCTCAGATTATACAATCACTTCCGTCTTGAATTAGAGGAGAATACGAAATGTGCAGCACTGTTGAAGTGAATGAAGGCTATGATTTGTGAACAATTCCATGCATGTTTCGGTAGAGGGTTGTTGTCTGCTGGAGTCCCAGCCGGTGCTAAATTAAGGACACTTGTAGAACGCTACTTATTACTCCACTAGATTGCTATAAAGATGACCTTGTTTCCAGGGGCGGCTCTACTTCAATGGCAAAGGTGTGTCGCCCCACTGATCCGAGCCAGAAGGTGAAAAATAAACTATGTTCTATTATTATTTTATTTTTCAACTGCTGGCTGAACCAGTGTGTGTAGGGAGGGATGGGGCCGGGGCATGGAAGAGGTGGGGGAAGGAAGAGTGCCACGGGCACTTCTAAGTGCACCTGTATGTTTGGCCGGCCGTCTCAGGCTGGCCAAACACACACATGCGCACTTAGGTTTCTTCAACTTGGCTGTATTGAACAGCTGGGTTGGAGAAAGCAGCACAGACTCCCAGTCCTGAGTGGAGCGTCAAAGCAGCCTGCTCAGGCCAATCCCAGTGCTACGGTCATGCTACGAGAGCAGAGCGGAGATTGCACAGGGATTCTGATGCTGCCACAGTGCCTGATATCTCTTATGTCAACCGCTTTTCTCGCTTAGATATTTTGGACCTTTGTGTGGACATTTCACCTGCAATTTCACTTGAGTTGAACAATTGCTCTGTTAACCTATGGAAGGTGGGAAGAAGACCACGGAGGCGCAACTTGACAGTGCAACTGTTGCCTCACCTTATTAGATCAATAAAAATAGCTTTCAGAGTCCAACAGTGTGGGGCTGAGGCCCCAACCACATGTTGGTTTCCCTCAAATATGAAGATGTTGATGGAATTTGTCGAGTTTTGTCTGACAAATAATATCTTCATATTTGAGGAACAATTGTTCAGACAAGTATCGGGCAAGGCGATGGACACCTGCTTCACCCCTAGCTAAGAGAATTTATTCGTAGGCTGGTGGGAGGAGCGGGTACCCAAGGTGTACCAAGGGCAAGGAGGTGGGAGAGTCGTTAGGTGGCACAGGTACATCGATGACTTGTTCATTGTCTAGCAGGGGACGATGAACACAGCCTATGGCTACATCGATGTCCTGAATGACAACGAATACAATCTACACTTCTCAGGTACCATTAGTCTAGTGGCAGTAGACTATTTGCACCTAAGGGTGTTCGTTGGGAATGAAAAATTACCAACAGCCCTTTTCCGCAAACCCACTGCGGGAAACTCAATTTTGTGTGCCAACAGCAATCACCCACCTAAACTGGTCCAAAGTATCCTGTATGGGTAACTTTTGAGGCTGCGTAGAAACAGTCCGAGAAACCAGGATTTTGAGGCGGCTGCCTCAGATAGCATCAGTAGATTTAGGATAAGAGGGTATGATAGCGAGGCTCTCAGTAAAACTCTCAACAAAGTCGGAAAAGTACCTAGGTCTGAGCTCTTGATAAACAAATCAAAAAACAATTCGAAGGAGGTCGGCGGCAAATTCCGCATGATAACTCCATACTCCTCAGAAGCTTACCATCTCAGGAAAATGCTACAAAAGAACTGGCATATCTTGAAAACGGACTCCGTCATTAGGGATGATATTCCAGCATATCCCCTAGTCACGTTCAAAAAGGCGAGGTACTTACGTGATATGTTGGTAAAGAGTCATTTGGATAAGACAACTGCAAGTACAAAAACCCTTCGGAAAATGAAGGGTTTCTTTCCTTGTGGTCGCTGTAAGGCGTGTGCAGGAAGTAAACAAATGTTAACGTATAAATTACTTGATACCAACAAAATGAAAGATATCTAGAAATTTATAACCTGCAGCACACCCTACGCTGTCTACTGTTTGGTTTGCCTGTGCGGCCTACTTTATGTAGGCAGCACTATACATCAGCTCAAGATTAGAATTCTAGAACACTTGAGGGCCATAGACAAAGCAGACCAAGCATACCCTATCGCAAGACACTTTGCGGAGTGTCACGCCAGCGACAAAAATAAACTACAATATTTTGGTCTGGACTTTATCCCCTTGAACATCAGGGGGGGCGACAGGTTGAAAAACCTTTGTCGCCTTGAATCAAGGTAAATTGTGGACCTTATGTCTAAACATCCGAGGGGTCTGAATAGTGGAGAGGAGCTTACTGTACATTTAGGCAATTATAATTATAATTATAATAATTCCACAATCCTGAAAACGACAATGCAGTCGAAAGAAACAGGTCCGGACCACTTCCAAGATTTCTTCAGTGAAACAGCAGCATGATGCGTTTCGACCGGGGAACCCCTGTTTTGATATATTTGTGTGTACATATGTATGTATCCCCAAATTGAGAAGACTAGGCAATAGAGAACGCCAGCTTAGGCAATTAGAAACTAAAATTATTTTAGGGTTCGACAGTAAATGGCTCAACTGATTGAATAATACGGAAGACCTACACAATTTCTTATGAATACAATGAGTCTATTTATTATTCAATAAGAATGTCTTTGCCGGATCTGAAATTTTTTTAAAATGTTTAGCATCCTGTCAAAATTTCTTGTACACCTCTTTCTCTTGAGATCTGATTTTAGTACCAATAAGAATTTCTTTTAAAGCAAACTAAATGCCTTTTATAAGTCTTTTAATATTATTTTGTCAAGTTCAGGACATTTTACTGTTATTAATATAATTGCTTTTAAATGTTTGCACTATTAGGATACTTTTTCTGATCTATGTACATATATATATATATATATATATATATATAGGTTTCACATTGCACTTTAAAATTGCACAATTTTTGCACATTTATCATCAATTTGCTCTAGGATTTTAGTATTTTTTGACATATATTTGCACATGTACAGTTTAACACAGGGCCAGAAATTGGATTTATCCGATGAGATGATATGATCACTTTATTATGACTACATTTGAAAGCATTCAATGGATTTATCCTGTTATAAAAAAATTGTTTATAGAAGAGATATAGAAATATATTTCTTGAAGCAATTTTCATAGTAATTCAGCTATATTTTGCACATATGTATTCATGTGTATAAAGTATATAATGTCTGAGATACATTAATGAATGCATATTGTGCTCAGGGAAATAATGACCATACGAGGGTAGTCTGTTTTTTATGGTTATGGCCATGTGACCTGTGATGGTGAAAAGTGGGTGGTCACTTTAGCAATAAAAATAACAATGGCGAACAACCTAAATCACACGTGAACAAGGGCTTGCAGCTCGAAACGCCTTGTGTAAACGGTTGAATAAAGAAACATCTTGCCTGGCGTCCTGTGGGGTCTGTGTCTCCGCCGCCGATGTATGGGAAGTGGAAGTTGCGGGAGCAGTCTTTTGCGGATATATATGTATGTGTCTATATGTATATATGTATATCAGGATTATAGCCACATGAGAGATTCGCTCCGACTCGGTCTTGTTTGGCAAACAGAGTAACACTGCACTAAGGTCTATGTATCGAGTGATGCAATGCGATAGACAAGCTTTCCAATTTGAACATTTTCCTGTTTGAATAACAGGGCATGATTTGCAATATTGTAATCTTATTAGTTGGTGTATGCCCACTGGGGCGTCACTTTGCTTTGCTTTGCTTGGCCTTTTGAAATAATTGTAATATGAGATAATAAGGCGGAATGTTTGTGAACTCATATTAATACACTGTGGTATTTATCATGATTAATTTGCATTTTTGTTCGAATAATAGAGGAACACTGCACTTACATTGGATTCAACAGGCTATACAATGCTAAATGCAAGCGTAACTATTGACAATGTTTTGTTGGAAAGCACGTCTGATTTGTAACATTGTAGCCCTGATAGTATGTCTTTAATGTCTATTACCACGTGGTATGTGTTACAATGTGTCTGTTTCACTTTAAAAGTATGGCGCGTTTACTTGCACTCCACCCGTGAGCAAGAGGTAGGTTTACCTCGAAACGCGTAGGCGCGTAGGGGCTGTTTTTCCGCCAATGAACCTGAGCACTGAAATTTGAACTTGGGCCTCGACTCTGGTGTTTCGATATACAAGCATTACGCCAGGAACTGAACATTTTTAGGTTTGGCGACCCTGTCGAGCGCCCGCTGTTGTTAAAGCGGCAGGAGCACGCCGTCCGTGTGTCTTCGATGTATATGTATATGTATATATATATATATATATATATATATATATATATATATATATATATACACACACAACTCTGGTCTTGTATTTCCACAAAACACTATTCGAGAGCACGCAAAAAAGCAATACACGGGGGGTTAAGTTAAATATTATTTAATAAACGCTTCAGCAAGCAAGTTGACAAACACGTTTCAGCGTTCCCGCCTTCATCAGTGTCAACAAAAACTTTACGCATTCGTGTTTAAATCATAAACAGTGCAGTCCAATCCATAGACATAGAAAGTCGTATTTACATGTGCTTAAAACAAATCATAACAATCGACGATAGACTAATCATGGCGGCCATCTTATAGTGGTGTATTTACTTTCACCAATACATTCGTGTCTCGCTACAGCCTCATACATAATTTCAATTTAATTCATACTTTGTATTTGTATAGCGAAACAACTGTGGTGCGTTATGTACAGGAAATTAATAAAACATTAAATGATGCCTATTCATTCACTTTTGTAAGCTGTTACACAATTGTTGCAGGGTAAAATTCCTAACAACCATCTATTTAGCTGTGCGCATCTCTAAATATGCCTGGTTGTCCATCTGTCGATCATATTGAATTGTGCCCTGAATGGGCTTATTTTGCTGCAGTAGAGTACTGAGTCACAGATGATAATATAAAACTCCTTTTGGAATACATAGCTTCCTTGGGGGAGAATCAGAAGTTGAGCAAAATCACCAGCTATATGGAGCCCAGAACCTCAGTACTGAGGTGTCTGCTATGGTACTATTGGTCAATAGTAGCCCCGTTGGAGGTGGCGCGCACACCGGCCGAGCACACCGGTAATTCAATTGCGAAAAAACAGTTCCAAAGTCTTCACGCTCTGATTCCAACACACCACGCCATAAAGCAGAATCCAAGGGTGTTTATTAACACCTACTACATGTTTCGGCTTGTGGAAAGCCTTGATCACGTAAGTGAAAGATGTGTGTACACAATCTTAATAAAGTTGCAAGCAAGACATGAACAGCGGACTAGGAAGCCCAGCTACTAGATGGCAGACATCTTGAAACGATAAAGTGAACATATGTATACAATATATACAAAGAATGTGGAAAAAATCATATGCCTTATATATGCAGATTAGCAAACAAAACAAAATAAAGTAAAGACAAGAGAAAGACAGTTAGTGTCAAATAACCACTTGTAACAGATACGTAGTGAGCTTAAAGGTTCTCATAAGTTAGGGCCCTACAGCATGCGTGGCTAACATCTAAAAATGTGAATCTTGTACTGCAGGCATGCGTGAGTTGATGGTCCGCAATACGTGTGTCTCATACTGTCCATCGAAGTAAATCGACGTGCCTTTAGAATGTTAATAGTCCTGAAACAAGGGTACGCTTTGCAGTGCAACTCGACAAAACTGGTAATACTCAAATAAGAACAATACACAATTGAAAGGTCAAATACCCCTTGCGCCCAATGTGCAATAAAGATCTTGGAAGTCCAGAAAAGGAGTTATCAGGTAAAATACCTGGAATCGTCTTGCAAGGATAATTAAGTCCTTACTTTGTCGCCTGTCCCAAATGCATACTTCAATGTCCTGATGCATGCAACAACTGCCCATCAAAGGCGTGCTCAGTGAAATGAAGTGGCAAAAGACAATAGTAAAGGTCCGTGTAAGTGAGTGCAGTAACGTGGCCCTGTTCCCCTGATGTTCTCCTGTTGGGGAATGTATGAACATGTTGTTAAATTGAGAAGCATATTGAACAAATTATACACACAATCAATAAACACTTAGAAGCATTAAAAACATGGCAAAAAAGATACGGGAGAATATCCAAAGTTATATACCCCGACTATATGAGTAGGTAAGACTATAAAAGTGAAAAACATTTGTTTCAAGAGCCCTAAAGGACTAGAGAAGATCAGCAGATGTCCCCATATGCGGGACAGGCCTATAACAGCAAAAATGGAAGTGAGAACCTTAGTTTTCTTTCAAATGAACTGCCAACTCCTCATCCTGATTCAGGCCCCCATGCACCTTGGTCTGAAAATTGATGATGTGTTGAGATTCATTCTGCCTTAGTCTCAACACTCTATTACCTCCCCTAGGGCTCATGTCCATTTGTTCTAAAATAAAGAAACTCAATAGTGTAGGGTTGGAAAAATGTTTGTCACAAAAGTGCCTTGCCACCGGATAATTTTCATCATTGTGTGCAATGGCACGATAATGCTCCAGTATGCGTTTTTTGGCATGAGCAGTCGTGCTGCCTATATACCAAAGTTTGCAAGGACAAACAATCACGTATACAAAGTACATAGTACTGCAAGTGAGAAATTGGGTAATCTCTGTCTCAACTTCGTTGTATTTCACTTTCTTGACATGGGTACTGTTCCTACAGGCCTTGCAATGCCCACAAGGAAAAATTACCTTGAGACCAAAATCTTGGATACTAGGGTAGATGGTAATGTCACTACGTACACAAAGGTCCCTGATATTCCTGCCTTTTCTATAAGTAATACTTGGTTTTTCAGGAACAAGTTGTCCTATGACATTGTCACTTTTTAAGATGTCCCAGTTTTTTGCCAGTATCTTCTGTATTTGTCGTGACTCGATATTGTAGGTTAAAATGAGTCACTTATATATATGTAGTTTAAAATGAGTCGTGTATATATATGTATGTGTATATGTGTATATATGTGTGTATGGGTGTATATGTGTGTGTGTATGTAGGTGTGTATGGCTGTATGTGTATGTATATATATATATATATATATATGTATGTGTATATGTATGTGTATGCATGTTTGCATGTATGTATATATGTGTGTATGTGAATATATGTATGTGTATATATATGTTTGTGAATATGTGTGTGTATATGTATGTGTGTGTATATGTATGTGTGTATATGTGTATGTATGTGTATATATATGTGTGTGTATGTGTATATATGTATGTATATGTATGTATATATACACCAACAATCCTGAACCGCAGCTAATACTCCGCAGTATCCCTGGTACAGACCACCAAAACGCAGTAAATCAAGTTTTCAGTGCTTCATTTCTCCATATGTCAGCATGACGCGTTTCGTCTGCGTCACTGCAGCCTTGTTCACATGACCCTCCGGATACCATCACAGTGTTAAAATAATTACTTCCTGGTTAACCCGATCAAATGGCATATAGAGCTAAACAAAATACTTTCACTATAAATAGTAGTTCCATAGTACTTAATGTAAGCCCCATGAGTTGTATGTAAATATAATAAAATTCCTTATGAATATATTTACAACATATTTGAGAGCACATAATAATTGGAAAAATGTTAAATTCTGTTTGAAAAACAACAATAATAAATAATTGTCATCATCTCTCATTTACAGAGTCAACACATTAGTTCCTGTTCTCAATTCAAGCAACGTGGCTTAAGTACTTGCTATACACATACTGTAGTATATCTTAAGCTCAACCTTGCCAACAGAATAGGTCAAAACTAATAAAGTGCCTGTGCTATGAATTCTTAAAGTGCAAAATAGTGCAAAGTGCAAAATACCGCGGATAAAATGATATTACAATTCCATATCAAAATTCCAGGATTAAAGTGTCTCCGATTAGCGGACGTTCAGCTAAAATCAATTACATCATAGCTCAACCTCCCTGAAAAATATATTATATACAATTTTAAATGCAAGTGCATACATTTTATTAACCTATTTTACTTTTTCTATTAATAGAGGTAGTCCCTACTCAATTAGGATCCATTGCTATTTCTTAACGTTCATAGCTCTGATATAGCTCTTGTTGTTCTAATGTTGGATACTCTACTCCAACTCCAGAGCCCATATTGTTGCATATGTGCTATACACAGATAAGGGGAAACTGTGCTGTTGCAGCAAAAATTACTAAGGGACTGGTAACCAATAGGTGTAAAAAGATGGTAACAGATTTGAAACCTAATAAATGTTCACCACAACTTTTTTCCTAATAGGTTGTACTCACACCTAGAGGTTACATAGCTCTATCCTGCTATTAATTAAAGAAAATTATGCAGGTCTTCCCCTGTGTTTAAACCCTTAGGGATCCTAGTATCTAATAAGAGAATGTACTTCAATTCTAATTGCCTGAGTTGTTTTTCTCTGTCCCCCCCCTTCTACTCTTGGGTACTGAGTCTATGATATAATAACTCAGGTCATTCAGATTTTTGCTGTGCACCAATTTAAAATGCCGGGCTACTGCATAACTCTCATCCGAGTTAACAATTGCCCTCAAGTGCTACAAAATACGGTTAAAAACTTGCAGCTTTGTGCTGCCAATGTATTTTAACCTACAGGTACATTCTAGTACGTAAACCGCATACACTGTGCGGCATGTATATAACCCTTGAATCTTAATAGGGCTATTATTGAATTCTGTGCAGTATTCACTGGTGTTAACTCCAAACTTGCATGCTCTGCAAGATATGCACTTACGGAACCCTGTATTGTTAGATAACCAGCTCTTGGAGTTGACCACCTCCGGACTAGATTTCACTAAGGCATCCCTCATAGAGGGTGCCCTCCTGAAGGTGATTGATGGTTCTTCTGGTAGAAACTGTGCTAGGGTAATATCAGTTTTTGACAATGGCCAATGTTTTTTAATGATCCCCCAAACATTTCTTTATTCGGTGTTGAACGCGGTAATAAGTCTAATCTGTTCTTGGCTAGCGGTGGGATCTAAATTGTCTGTTGTCATACTTTTCTTCCTAGACCCAGCCAAGATGTGAAGGCATCCATCTCTACTGTGACTGTTGGCCTTGTTCCTAGCCTGCTCTAAATTTTTTAGACCGTACCCACGAGCAAGGAATCTCTCCTGGGCTTCTGTTTGGCATATTTCTAAATCTTAGTCCGAGCTGCAAATTCTGCGCATTCTTAGGAATTCCCCATATGGTATACTCCGGATCAAATGCCCCGGATGCGCACTTTTGGCATGCAGAATTGCATTCCCGGCAGTTTTCTTCCTGTGCAACTTAGTTTCAATTACAGTGTTCTTCATATAAATCTCAACATCAAGAAATTGAATATTTGTTTTACTTATTTCTGCCGTAAACTGCAAATTAAGATCATTGTCATTAATCAAACTCACAAAACGTCTAGCTGACTCCTCAGTGCCCATCCATATCATGCAGATATCATCAATGAATCTCCAAAACTGGACTATATTAGATTCACAAATCAGTTTGAGTCCCCCTGAGGACATGTTCCTCTCACCATCCTACCTGTAAACATGCATAGGTTGGAGAGAAATATGCCCCCATAGTGACACCCCTCTGCTACTGATAAATTTCTTTGTTGAAAAGAAAAAAGTTATTAATTAGACACGACTGTATCATCTTTAAAATCATTGCATTATGTTGTTTGTAAACAATGCTACGTTGGTCCAAAAAATACTTTACTGCATTAAGTCCATCCACATGTTTTATACTCGTATAGAGGGCACAGATGTCTAAAGCAATTAAAACATGATCTTCTTTCAATTCAATATCCTTGAGTTTCATTAAAAATGTCCAGTATCTTTTATGAATGAAGGTAAACTCTCTACAAAATCATGTAAGAAGTGATCCACATATTTGGAGACTGCTTCTAGTAAACTACTTTAAGCAGAAATAATTGGTTGTCCTGGTACCGGGGTGACCTGCTTGTGAATCTTGGGGAAAAAGTATAGGGTTGAGGTCACCGGAAAGCTTTCG
This sequence comes from Lissotriton vulgaris, assembly GCF_964263255.1. Lineage (NCBI taxonomy): Eukaryota > Metazoa > Chordata > Amphibia > Caudata > Salamandridae > Lissotriton > Lissotriton vulgaris. The sequence goes on along the minus strand of NC_141697.1, from coordinate 897,612,601 downwards.
GCTGCCTTTAAATCTCAATGCGCAAATCCTCTCACCCGCTACTTTTCACAAATTATGAGCAGTGCCGGCTTACCCCTAAGACTTCCTGGTGTTCCCGCAGGGGTCCTCCGACTTCGGCTGGGTTCTCTTAGGGCAACTCTGAGTCTGCAGACACGCGTGCCCTTCACAATCACTGATGCGGGGGGCTGACTGCTTGTTAACTCCTTCCGGGTTAGGCGATTGATCGCTGCTGCGAGGTCGGCCGCATAACAAGTCAGCCTGTTGCGAGAGGAGGGTCCGTAATGGCTGAAGCGGCCGTTTTCCGCCAATATTGAAATACACCAACAATCCTGAACCGCAGCTAATACTCTGCATGTATGTATAAATGTATGTATATCTATGTATGTATATGTATGCTTATGTGTGTATATATGTGTGAGCAGTGCATGTTGGGAACTGTAGTCTGCCGACGCGACTGCATGTGTGTTACAGACTCTAACCCGGCCCACCAGGAAAAGCCACCAATGGCAGAACGACTGGTGGTATTTCGAAAGGACTGATGGGAGAAATGTCACTGGAGCTGGCATTTGATAAAGGAAATGTCCGAAACGCGTCCTGCCTGCTCATATGAAATAAAGCCCTTTCCTCAAATCCCTATTGTGTCTCCTCTTGTTCTGTGGCAATTTGGGAACAATTCGTGGCATATGTGTATATATGTATGTGAACAAGGCTCCTTGGAGCCGAAACGTCATGCGGCTTGCTTGCACTTAATAAAGAAAAATTGCACTAGAACCTGGTCCGTGTCTGCGTGTTCTGTGGCGTGGAGGACTCCTGGCCCACGGAAGAAAGCGCTAATCTTTGGATATGTATGTGTATATGTGTATATATGTATGTGTATATGTATGTATATATGTATGTATATGTGTATATATGTATGTATATGTGTATATATGTATGCATTTGTGTATATATGTGTGTATATATGTATGTATATATGTATATATGTATGTATATGTATGTATGTGTATATATGTATGTATATATGTGCATACATGTATGTATATATGTGCATACATGTATGTATATATGTGCATATATGTATGTATATATGTGCATATATGTGTGTATATATGTGTATATATGTGTGTGTATATATATGTATATATGTGTGTGTATATATGTGTGTGTATATATATGTATATATGTGTGTATATATATGTATATATATATATGTATGTATATGTGTAGATATGTATGTGTATATGTGTAGATATGTATGTATATATGTGTAGATATGTATGTATATATGTGTAGATATGTATGTATATATATGTGTATATATGTATGTATATGTGTGTATGTATATATGTGTATATATGTGTGTATGTATATATGTGTAGATATGTGTGTATGTATATATGTGTAGATATGTGTGTGTATGTATATATGTGTGTGTATGTGTATATATGTGTGTGTATGTGTGTATGTGTATATATGTGTGTGTGTATGTGTATATGTGTGTGTATATATGTGTGTGTGTGTGTATATATGTGTGTGTGTGTATATATGTATGTGTGTGTATGTGTATATATGTGTGTATATATGTATGTGTGTGTATATATGTGTGTGTGTGTGTGTATATATGTATGTGTGTATGTGTATATATGTATGTGTGTATGTGTATATATGTATGTGTATATATATATGTGTATATATGTATATATATATGTGGATATATGTGTGTATGTATGTATGTGGAACGTCTTCCTCCAAAGAGCAAGCAGAGGCCAGAGGGGAAGATCCTTTGGTGAAGCTTTTAATACTGAGGTGCACAAAATAACAGTGGCGGCAAATGCATTTCCGCGATTTTCGTGCCTTCGTTAGCGCCCATCACTGTGTGGAGCCTGTCAAAATAATCCAATAGTCCTGCCCCTCTGTTTAAATGTTGCTGAGGCCAATACACTCCTCCCACTGATGAATGCAGTTCACCAGTTGGTAGTTGAGGGTAAATGCCGAACTCCAACTCCCAGCATGCAACATGGTCATGCACCTGGGTTGGCGATGTGGAGGATGATTTTCAAAATCTTGATTTGAGGTATTGGCTTGGTGCAGGTATGGCGAAAGGACCCCCACGCTCGCATCAGAGTTTCCAAACATCACCTCGGGTCCCCTCGTTCCACCGCAGCCATCATACAAGGTAAGGAACTAAACCAAGGCAGCTGAATAGCCACACTATGCCCAGTTTGAAGCAGAATGCCTCGCTCCGTTAGGAACAATCCCTTGAGTGATGGTAGACACCGGGCTATTTGATCCCTCGAAAACAAAGAAGCACTGCAAGCAGTGCGGTTGCCAGCAGAGTCCGGGTCACTTTGTTGCGGCGGGGCCTTCTATAAAGCGCCGCAGGCTGGCGCTGAAAATATGTGGAACGTCTTCCTCCAAAGAGCAAGCAGAGGCCAGAGGGGAAGATCCTTTGGTGAAGCTTTTAATAATCAGGTGCACAAAATAACAGTGCGGCAAATGCATTTCGTCAGCGCCCATCACTGTGTGGAGCCCGTCGAAATAATCCAATAGTCCTGCCCCTCTGTTTAAATGTTGCTGAGGCCAATACACTCCTCCCACTGATGAATGCAGTTCACCTGTTGATAGTTTGGTAGTTGAGGGTAAATGCCGAACTCCAACTCCCATCATGCAACATGGCCATGCACCTGGGTTGGCGATGTGGAGGATGATTTTCAAAATGTTGATATGTGTCCAAAGCAAAGCGTCCCTGCGCTGTTCAGAAGGGATCAACATATCATCCCCGACCATCTAGCTCTGTTACAGCTCCCGGCAACTTCAAAGCTTCGCCCCATTAAAATTGAATGAGTCCGCATTTCGGGGCTTGGAACGCCCCTTCATCATGGACAGAAACATGAGTCATGAGGTGCCTGCTTGCCGATCACCATAACCTCGATCTTTTTGGCGTTTAACTGGAAACAGTTGGAATTCATCCAGTTAGCCACTGCCCGTAGTCCGTCTCGGAACCTGGGGGCCTCCATATCAGAGTCCCCACTCAGCGTGACCGCCAGCTGCGTATCGTCTGCGTATGATACCATCGTCAAGCCCCAGTGCTTGACGACCGCAGCCTCACGTAAAGGTTGAATAGAGTGGGACTTAACGAGGAACCTTGTGGGACCCCCAGACCCAATGGATAAGAGATAGACTGACCGGGTGGGATCGCCACCTTAAAAGACCGTTCAGCAAGAAAAGAACGGAACCAACATAGGGCAGAGTCTGTGACACCCACTTCTAGGCGCTGGAGCAAAATCCTCTGCGAGATTGTGTCGAAGGCGGCACTAAGATCTAATAGCAACAGTGCCGCCGTCTGACCCATATCAAGCACAGAGCGCAGATGTATATATATGTGTGTATATATGTATATATGTATGTATATATGTATATGTATATATATGTATATGTATATATGTATATATGTATATGTATATATGTGTATATGTATATATGTGTATATATACATATGTATATATGTATATATATGTGTATATATATGTATATATGTATCTGTATATATGTATATGTGTATATATATGTATGTATATCCACGCTCTCTCCTCCTGCTAGTCCTAAGGGACTGAATGCAGGAGAGGAATTAGCATCACACATTGTTTTTTAAACAAGAGTTATGAAATAAGGATCATAATAATGAGGCTGTTCCCCAATGTGTTCAGAAAGGTAAATTAGCGATTGATACTGTGCGGCAATAACATGGAATTAATTGAAATGATGTTGATTTGTTTTGTAAATTTGAACTGTATCTTATGAATTATCAGAAACTTATGAATTCATTGGAACTCTTTGAAACTTTCAGTATTTCGTTGGTTAAAAAGTTAATGAACTTTTTGGATTGTAAGAACTGAGAGTATCCATTACGAGATCTGATTTTGAGCAAACCCCGAATTAATTTGAACATTATGATAAATGTATTATGTGGAAACACATTTTGACAAGGGACTTTGGCCGATCCACGGCTTAATGAAACAAGAGAGGTGTACATTGTCATAGTAATCTGTCAATGCCGATATACGGCTGTATAACTTTGTTCCTTATGTGCACTGAATAGGATAAGGAAAATTCTATTGAAGAGCGATAGAATTGGAGGTTGAAACTACCAAAATGGCGCGGCTACTATCGGTGGTAACATTCGGTAAAAATAAACCGATACTAGATACAGATAGGCTGGTACCGAAATAATAATCTATGAAAGTGAGATGTCTGATACACTGACTCGAGCATCACCATATCTTGGTAGTGATTTATGATTTATGATTAATCATAGCCGATTCACGGCAGTACTGTACACTTAGTGAAGGTCACAATTAATATAATTAATATTATTGTGAAGCGAAGACAATAATCTAAACTTCAACGAATTTAACAAAAAAAATTAATGTGTTTTATACAGCTTGAGTGAGCACAATATAACCTCGATATGAATACTCAACCAATATGGTGTTTGAATTGAGTCCCTTGTTCGTTTTCATTGCAAAAGTTACATGGATGCGAGTGATAAAACATGGCGTCCCCTCACAATGTTTGTAACATTGAGGAAGGCGGAGCGCCGAAATGCGTCAGTTGCGAAGTAAATAAAATCTAATTTGGAGAATTACCCTCGGAGTGCATGGTTTCTATCGAAGTGGAGGTGGAAACCTTGAGCAAGATATATATATGTATATATATATGTATGTATGTATATATATATATATATATATATATATATATTACCTACTGGCGGTCGCCAGTAGGTATATATAGTTAGGATTTTTTTCCTATGGGACTTTTGAAAATTCTATGTCTAATAACTTTGGCGTTTGTGAACGGAATCGGCTGAAATTTTCAGGAAAATGGCACATTTTGTTTCTGAGCAGCCCTTGAAAATTTGGGGGGGTTTCGTCAAGGGGGGGCCGAGAAAAAAGGGGGGTCCCAAAACGCGTTTTTCCCATGTTAATTTCCATAGGGCGTTTGGCCTCACTTTTAGCTCGAACGGCTGAATGGATTTGCACGAAACTTGGCAAAATTGTAGGGACTGTTAGCCCGATGTGCCTTTGCTGGGTCTCAATATATGTGCTCCAGTGGATTTTGAGAAATTAACGTTTGAAAAAATTTATATATCTGTGACAGCGTCCTGGATAGCGCACCAGTTCGCGTAACGGAGCTTTGCGAAGCGAAGCTGATTGGCTCTCCGGTGTCTGTCAACATTCTAAACAGTCCGTAGCGGCCGCCATTTTGTCTCTCGGTAGGATCGAGAGACAAGAGGAGGCCAAAACGAAGGGGGAAATGAAGGAAAGGGGGCAATATAGACCCCTTCTGACCCCCTAGGATTGATGAGGGGGATATTAAAGTGCCCCGCGGGGCAAAAAAAATAAAAATTGCGATTTTTCGCCGTAGAGGCGCGAACCGGGCAGCTAACTGGGCAGCTAACCGGCAGCGTAACGGGAGTCTGAGGAGAAGCTGATTGGCTGTCAACATTGTAAACAGTCTGGAGCGGCCGCCATCTTGTCTCTCGGTAGGATCGAGAGACAAGAGGAGGCCAAAACGAAGGGGGAAATGAAGGAAAGGGGGCAAGGTAGACCCCTTCTGACCCCCTAGGATTGATGAGGGTGATATTAAAGTGCCCCGCGGGGCAAAAAAAAAAAATTTGCGATTTTTCGCCGTAGAGGCGCGTCCCGGTACGCGAAGCGGGCAGCTAACTGGGCAGCTAACCGGCAGCGTAACGGGAGTCTGAGGAGAAGCTGATTGGCTGTCAACATTGTAAACAGTCCGGAGCGGCCGCCATCTTGTCTCTCGGTAGGATCGAGAGACAAGAGGTGGTGAAAAACGAAGGGGGAAATGAAGGAAAGGGGGCAAGGTAGACCCCTCCTGACCCCCTAGGATTGATGAGGGGGATATTAAAGTGCCCCGCGGGGCAAAAGAAAAAAATATTGCAATTTTTCGCGGTAGAGGCGCTTCCCGGTACGCCAACCGGGCAGCTAACCGGCAGCGTAACGGGAGTCCGACATCTTGTGTTTATGGAGCGTCCGTTTTGCGTACCGGGTAGCGTTCCGGTAAGCGTAACAAGGGAAAAACCAAGAGAAACCGTAAAATAAAATTTAAAGGAATAGATTTCCACCAAACTTGGCAAAATTGTAGGGACTGTTTGTTTGATGTACCTTTGCAAGGCCTCAAGATATGTGCACGTGTGGATTTTGTCTAATTAAGGTTAAAAAAAATATATATATCTGTAAGCGTGCTCTGGCGCGCTTATGTTACGGGTTTTGTTTGCGCTGCAGAGACGATACGTCACGTTTATGCGACGTGTCATGAGGCGTCTCACGTGGCTACGTGATACGTCACGTAATAAAGAATATATTTTACAGCTATAGATATTAGCTTTTAAAAAACCAATGAAATTCACTGAAAAAACCATAGGTTACAGACCATATATAGTTAGGGATTAGCATTTACAAAACCTTATTTTACTCGCATAAAACCATTGAAATTCGCATATATAGTTAGCTGCGCTAACTATATATTGCGCACCCGCAATCCACTGCTGATGTCACATATTACATCATTCATGACATGGTCAGTGACATCACTGATGACATCACTGATGACATCTCAAATGACATCACTGATAACATCCAGTGACTGTATGTTTCTGTAAAGTTAAAATATGTCTTACATATTGAAGAATGAGTGGATGTATAAGTGTCTGGATGAAGGATTAGGAGGTGCATTACTGACTGTATGAGAGAGTGATTATATGTGTCTCACTGAGTGCATGGGTTAGTGACTAAACTGTCTTAATTTGTGCATCATTATGTCTGTTGTTCTGTAAACTGCTGCATGTGTTGATCAGTAGCTATATGAGTAACTATATGGGTTATTGATTGGTTGCCCAAGTATTTGTATGGGAGACTGAGTGTGTGTGTGGGTGGCTGGGAGGTGTATGACTTTGTGCATAGATGTGTGAGCAGTTGATTCACTAGATGTATGGGTTCAAAAGTGCATGTGGAAACAGCTGTATGGGCGGTTAACTGTGTGCATGAGTGTATTGGTGAGTGAATGGATATCTTAGTGCTACCATGTCAAAGTAAGTACATATGTAAAACACAGTACATGTGAGAGTTGACATATATAAATAACTGTGCATAAGAGCCAGTGAATGTGTGAGTGGCTGTGTGGATTATTGTGAACTTGTATCAGGGATTGTATAAGAGAGTAAATATGTGTTAGTATATGTTTGAATAAGTAAGGTGTGTATAACTGTATAGTTGAGGAAATGGAGGTGTGATTGATTCTTTGCATGACTGACTAGGTGTGTGAGTTACTCCATGGATGAGTGACAGTCTGTGAGTGTCTGTTTACACTGAGTGTATCTAAGGTTATATCAGAGTCTGAAGAGGTTCATCGTATAATCACATGAATGATGTCATCAGTGATGTGATCAGTAATGTCAAATGAGATGTCATCAGTGATGTCATTTAAGATGTCATCATTGATGTCATCATTGATGTCATTTGAGATGTCATCAGTGATGTCATCAGTGATGTCATTTGAGATATCATCAGTGATGTCATCAGTGATGTCACTGACCATGTCATGAATGATGTAATATGTGACATCAGCAGTGGATTGCGGGTGCGCGATATATAGTTAGCGCAACTAACTATATATGCGAATTTCAATGGTTTTATGCGAGTAAAATAAGGTTTTGTAAATGCTAATCCCTAACTATATATGGTCTATAACCTATGGTTTTTTCAGTGAATATATATATATATGTAGATATGTAGATATGTAGATATGTAGATATATATGTAGATATATATGTATATATGTAGATATATATGTAGATATATATGTAGATATATATGTATATATGTAGATATATATGTAGATATGTATGTATATATGTATATATGTAGATGTATGTATATATGTATATATGTAGATATGTATATATGTATGTATATATGTATGTATATATGTATATGTACATGTCATCCCAAAGTGCCCTGTAGCAGCGGGAGCGCACACTACGGGGCTCTTTTACCATCCGGTCTTTCGCCTCATGCTGCTTGCCTTCTGACTGCCCTCAATTTAACAGCAAGCCGACGCGTTTCGAGGTTCTCCGCCTCTTCTTCCTGGGCTGAGAGAAATGCACACTGAAAGCTCACCTCTTTTGCATTCCTTCTTTTATTTCTCATTTCCCAGCGAACATTTAGTCAGTTCATTCATCACAAAGCATTTTGGGAAATTGAGTTCCAACAGGTGAGTGAAGTTTTGTTACTCCCTTAAGTAGGTTCAGTAATCCGTTTGTCTTTAGTTATAAGCATTGTTTTTCTCCTTTAAGTAAGGTGGGCATACCAAGGGCAGGCTTTTGTTAGCATAAGAGCTCCGTGCTGAAAGTCAGTGGAACCGTTCCACTGCCACGCCTTCCAACTTGACAGGAATGGTGCAGCTCCCCACGACCAGGACGGCCGTGTGTGAAATGTCATCCCAAAGTGCCCTGTAGCAGCGGGAGCACACACTACGGGGTGCTTTTACCATCCGGTCTTTCGCCTCATGCTGCTTGCCTTCTTGCCTTCTGACTGCCCTCAATTTAACAGCAAGCCGACGCGTTTCGAGGTTCTCCGCCTCTTCTTCCTGGGCTGAGACAAATGCACACTGAAAGCTCACCTCTTTTGCATTCCTTCTTTTATTTCTTATTTCCCAGCGAACATTTAGTCAGTTCATTCATCACAAAGCATTTGTGTATATATATATATATATATATATATATATATATATATATATATATATATATATATATATGTATATATATATATATATATATATATATATATATATGTATATATATATATATATATATATGTATATATATATATATATGTATATATATATATATATATGTGTGTATATATGTGTATATATATGTGTATATATATGTGTATATATATGTATATATATATGTATATATATATGTATATATATATTCACTGAAAAAACCATAGGTTATAGTCGATATATAGTTAGGAATTTGCATTTACAAAACCTTGAAAATTCAATGAAAAAAACATTGGTTTTAGGCCATATATAGTTAGGGATTTGCATTTACAAAACCTTATTTTACTCGCATAAAACCATTGAAATTCCATATATAGTTAGATGCGCTAACTATATATTGCGCACCCGCAATCCACTGCTGATGATGTCACATATTACATCATTCATGACATGGTCAGTGACATCACTGATGACATCACTGATGACATCTCAAATGACATCACTGATGACATCACTGATGACAACATCCAGTGACTGTATGTTTCTGTAAAGTTAAAATATGTCTTACATATTGAAGAATGAGAGGATGTATAAGTGTCTGGATGAAGGATTTAGTAGGTGCATGACTGACTGTATGAGTGAGTGATTAAATGTGTCTCACTGAGTGCATGGGTTAGTGACTAAACTGTCTTAATTTGTGCATCATTATGTCTGTTGTTCTGTAAACGGTTGCATGTGTTGATAAGTAGCTATATGAGTAACTATATGGGTTATTGATTGGTTGCCCAAGTATTTGTATGGGAGACTGAGTGTGTGTGTGGGTGGCTGGGAGGTGTATGACTCTGTGCATAGATGTGTGAGCAGTTGATTCACTAGATGTATGGTTTCAAAGGTGCATGTGGAAACAGCTGTATGGGCGGTTGACTGTGTGCATGAGTGTATTGGTGAGTGAATGGATATCTCAGTGCTACATGTCAAAGTAAGTACATATGTAAAACACAGTACATGTGAGAGTTGACATATATAAATAACTGTGCATAAGAGCCAGTGAATGTGTGAGTGGCTGTATGGATCATTGTGAACTTGTATCAGGGATTGTATAAGAGAGTAAATATGTGTTAGTATATGTTTGAATAAGTAAAGTTTGTATAACTGTATAGTTGAGGAAATGAAGGTGTGATTGATTCTTTGCATGACTGACTAGGTGTGTGAGTAACTCCATGGATGAGTGACAGTCTGTGAGAGTCTGTTTACAGTGATTGTATCTAAGGTTTTATTAGAGTCTGAAGAGGTTCATCAAATTATCATATGAATAATGTCATCAGTGATGTGATCAGTAATGTCAAATGAGATGTCATCAGTGATGTCATTTGAGATGTCATCAGTGATGTCATCGGTGATGTCATTTGAGATGTCATCAGTGATGTCATCAGTGATGTCACTGACCATGTCATGAATGATGTAATATGTGACATCATCAGCAGTGGATTGCGGGTGCGCGATATATAGTTAGCGCATCTAACTATATATGGAATTTCAATGGTTTTATGCGAGTAAAATAAGGTTTTGTAAATGCAAATCCCTAACTATATATGGCCTAAATCCAATGGTTTTTTCATTGAATTTTCAAGGTTTTGTAAATGCAAATTCCTAACTATATATAGACTATAACCTATTTTTTTTCAGTGAATTTCAATGGTTTTTTAATAGCAAATATGAAAAGCTTTAAAATGTCAAGTACGTGATAGATAAAAACTTTTTCGTGTTTATGCACGCTGATGTGCTTTGAACGCTGCCCCCCTCCCCTCTTTTCTCTTAGTAGTACTCTCTCTTTGCAGATACTGAAGAGTAGTTAACGCAGGCCTTTACCCCCGTTGTAATCCGTCCTGCCTGCTTGTCTCTCCATTTGATTGATTATTATCCAAGCATTTACTGTTTTACAATTGATTCTCTTTGGTTCATTCTCTATTTACAAACAAGCACAAAGTCGCAATACTCTGTTTAGTCTTTGCAGATCGGGAAAAATCGTGTAAAAAAATAAAAGTAATCGAGCAAAATCAGTACGCCACTAATTGGATCTTTTTTTGACCTCGCTAAAATAGAAATATTATAAACAACCCTTCATGAGAAATACGAAACTAGTGAGATGAACTGAGCTCCACACCATGAGGGCTGCAAGACAGCTCGGCTCCATCACCCATCCCGCCCAAAATAACGACAAACCCTATGCAAATATTAAAAATATAGACAACACACCAGCAAAGAAACAGGGTAAAACATTTTATTAAATAACTATTTACATAACGTTGGTTTATAAGATGATGTTAGTAGTGGACCGATGTGTGAATAGGTTGAAAGCAGCACAAGGCGCCAAGATCCGGATGGCAAGTCCTGGATGTTGGGTGCCATAGTTCAGAGTTCTGAGTTTGAGCCTTTTTCAATGCCTGTGCTTTGTTGTTTCCCCTCCATCAAAAACAAAAAAAATATATAAAACTGTGCAAAAATACCAAAAAAACAAAAAATGTTTACAAAAGCAGTGCTTGTAAGACTGTCTGAAGCTTATTTCCACCTACTGCAGCTTCACTATTCTCAAAGTAAGTGAGGGTCGTTTGTGGACCTGACTGCATTTGAAAACAATGTTATATGGTACCGCCCTAAACCGCTTGACGGAGGCCCCCGAGGGACGGTGTGATGGCACGGACTCGGAGAAGACGCTTGGCTCCGACCCCCTCCCCAAGTCTTATAGCACTGGTGTAGCCTGAGATCGCCCCCGACATAGGCGGCCGGCTCCCGGGGTCCGGCGGAACTTTTTGCCTTTTGATGACTCTTCTATTCTGGACTTTGTCCCACAATCCGTTTCACCTGAAGACACGCTGTAGTGGGGCGCCCCTTTACCGTTTTAGTTGCCATTCCGCCCGCTTTTGCTACACTGTGCATCTTCCGCCATTCAGCTGTTTACCGCCTGCTCTTGCTACTACAGCGTCTCGCTCACCATGTAGTTAAGTTGCTCCCGCTCTTGCGGTGCAGCGATAGGCGGCTGCCACAGTACTCTCAAAATGGCGGCCGGCTCTTCGGTTTTGGGCCTGGTCCACTAAAATGGCCCTGGGACACCTTGGAACTCGGACGCTTCCCTGATAGGGCTTGGGTCCCATTCTCGAAAGCGTCCCCTCAGCCGTGAAGATTCTACAAAAGTCTTGGGGGCCCCCGACTCCCGCAGGCTTCTGGTGGGGAGCGGCTGCCATGTCTGCTCGTGGAATGGCCACGACGGAGCTACGAGATGGTAGTGCTCTCATGCTGACGCCAGCTTTAGTCTGAAACATCCAGAAACACTGTAGAGTACCAATTCGATCAGTTCCGGTAGCGCCCCAACATGACCCGGAAGAGAAGAACTTGCCCTCCCCTCTTTGACTGATGGTTCTTGTTGCCTGTCCCCTCTGTTGTCATTTAACAGAACTTTTTGGACTGCTGAAAGGGGTTGTGTTCCGAACGCTGGTTGGTGGAGACATTTTGACTATATTCTTGACGTACAATGTCGCGTAATGCGTTATATGACACGCCGCGTTAGCGCACCCGGAAGTGATCCGGGGCGCGGCGCGCAGCGCGCAACGTAAGCATAACAGGTCATGTGACTTGTTAATAAAATTTTTCATTGGTTCATTTTACTTTTGTTATTTTAATGATGAAAAGCTTGGTCATATGACCTAAAAATTACGCTTTTTATTGTTTTCGAACATTATTTTTTTTAAACATATAGGTTATAATATTCCAGGCTAATGTACTTTCCCGGAAAATTTACAACTGTCCTGCAAGTAAAATATATTCCTTTTTCGAGAAAAAGGGCGTTTCTTCGTCCCATGACGGAGCCGTTGAGCAAAAGAGGCTCGGCCTGCTGTCTTAGTCGCTGAAACGCCTGAATATCAGATTCTTATCGATCACTTTATGTTGCAGGAGTGAAAAACACAACTGCCCTTGACCATTTATCTTTACTGCGTTCCTACATATTATACCTTTTATCCGTCATGTAATTGGACTACTTTATTTCACTTGCCTTTTACTGATTCGAAAACAGTGACTAGAAGTAAAAACTTTACCAATGTAAATACTACTACCATGTTTTGTTTTAAAAACCTTTATTGTGAAAATGTCAGTATACAAATACGGGCCTATAACCACGTGGGCCGGCCACGGAGCAAACTGGAATCGTATATGATGAGGAGACATTTACATTGTAGAGGAACGTAACGAGCGGGCCATTAGGTTGCAAGAACTAAGGTGTCTAACAGTTGCGGAATCGGTGGACGTACATTTTGTAATTAAAATACGACAGGGCCACTTACAAAAAAGTTATCTAGATATACATTTGCGTGCAAGTACCATGGGGGACGTTAATTCGAACTTTCAATAGTACAGTAATCAATAACACATCAGAACGTAATATCAATAGGGATGTCGAAATATTCAATCAATTCTCGTCCCCGCCCGCCATGAGCATCAAAACTGCATTCATATCTCATGATATCAAGGTTGTTCAACTAGTACACAACAATGAGTTACGAGTCCCATTTATACCGGCGCCATTTTGGGCGAGTCCGGGCAGGTCCAAGATATAGTCAAAATGTCTCCATCAACCATCGGCCAGACCAGAACCCCTTTCGGCCCTTTATGCTACAAGATGGTGTCTTCCATTCAGAAAATATTGTTGGCAGCATTTTGAAAGGAAACAGAAACAGCCGTTCTCCTAGTGAGTTTCACATTGTTACATTTAGGAAGAATGTTGAAGAGTAGTATGTGGAAAATCTGAAGCCATTTTTCTACACTCTCTCAATCAGACTTGGATGGAAAAAAAATCCTGAAGAATGTACAAACTGAAAACCAATTTTTGTCTGTATAGCATCAACAGCAACGCTTGAGTCCGCTTTGTGTCAAGCCGCCATTTTCATTCAATCAATAGCGTCCCCCTGCACACATTCAGGGACCTGGTCGTGTCTTCAGATGAAACGGATTGTAGGAAAAGAAGCAGAAAGGAAAAGGAAAAAAGTTCCACCGGACCTCGGGAGCCGGCCGCCTATGTCATGTGCGACCTTTGACCACACCAGGGCAATAGTGAAGCTGCAGCCGGTGCAAATAAGCTTCAGACAGTCTTACAAGCACTGCTCAGAACTCTCAACTATGGCACTCAACATCCAGGACTTGCCATTCGGATCTTGGCGCCTTGTGCTGGTTCGGACCTATTCACACATCGGTCCACTACTGACATCACCTCATAAGCCAACGGGGCACCCCACGCCGACTTTCGGCGCAGCATTGTAGGATGGCCACACCAGTGCGGCAACTTGCTGGACACAACCTCGGTGCCATCCGGATCTCGGCGCGTTCGACTCACTGTACCGCAAGAGTGACCGGAACTCAGCTGGACACGCCGTCTTTCGGCGCAGCATTGTAGGATGGCCAAACCAGTGCGGCAACTTGCTGGACACCACCTCGGTGCCATCCGGATCTCGGCGCGTTCGAGTCACTGTACCGCAAGAGTGACCGCAACTCAGCTGGACACGCCGTCTTTCGGCGCAGCATTGTAGGATGGCCACACCAGTGCGGCAATTTGCTGGACACCACCTCGGTGCCATCCGGATCTCGACGCGTTGTGCTGCCTTCAGCCTATTCGCACATCGGTCCGCTACTGACGCCGCCTCACGTGCCAACGGATTTTCTACGCTTTTTGTAGCCCTATGCCGCATAACAGGTCATGTGACTTGTTTATAAAACTTTTCATTGGTTCATTTTACTTTTGGTTTCCTAAAGATGGAAGGCTTGGTCATATGACCTAAAAATAACACTTTTCATTGGTTTAGAACATTTTTTTTCCCCAAACGATGAAAGCCCCACCTTGTTTCTGGATCATTCAGACTGAAGCTGGCGTCAGCATGAGAGCACCACCATCTCGTGGCTCCGTCGTGGTCATTCCGCGAGCAATCATGGCAGCCGCTCCCCACCGGAAGCCTGCGGGAGTCGGGGGCCCCCAAGACTTTTGTAGAATCTTCACGGCTGAGGGGACGCTTTTCGAGAATGGAGCCCAAGCCCTAGCAGGCAAGCGTCCGAGTTCCAAGGTGTCCTAGGGCCATTTCAGTGGACCAGGCCCAAAACCGAAGAGCCGTCCGCCATTTTAAGAGTCGTGTGGCAGCCGCCTATCGCTGCACTGCAAGAGTGGGAGCAACTCAACAACATGGTGAGCGAGACGCTGTAGCCTCAAGAGCGGGCGCAACTCAGCTGGATGGCCACCACCTGGGGAAGCCCGTTCACGCCGCCTCCCCCACGCCCCCCCCCCCCGGGCCGCCCCACGCCAATTTTCGGAGCAGCATTGTAGGATACCAAAACCAGTGCGGTAGTTTACTGGACATCACCTGGGTGCCATCAACATCTCAGCGCGTTCTGCTGCCTTGGGACTATTCGCACAACAGACCACTACTGACGAGGCCTCCCCCCGCACCACCCGGGACGCCCCACGCCAATTTTCGGAGCAGCATTGTAGGATCCCAAAACCAGTGCGGCACCCAGGCGACATCACCTGGGTGCCGTCCAGAACTCAGCACGTTGTGCTGCCTTGGGACTATTCGCACAAAAAACAGCTTCTGACCATTGTTGCTTTTTTGGGTGAAAAATGTTTAAATGTTTTTACAGTTTTTGTTCCGTTCATTATATTTAAAAGTTAATAAAGTTTTATAATCTTACTTTGTTGGAGTGTTATATATTTTTTTTTAAAACGGGTGAATGGGGCCTTGAATCGGGTTATTGTCATGTGTGGGCTTTGGAAGTGTGCTGCTGCAGGATCGGACATTTCAAACTCAAATGCACGTTCTTTTTCTTACCTTTCCGAAGCATGGAGCGCAATAGCAGGCAGAGAAAGTGTGATGCACGTGTTGAACACTACCTGACCTGGCAAGTTGCTGGCAGTGCCCCCCCGCCCGCTCCTGAAAGAGAGCACACACACACCGCCGCCCCGAGTACTTCACAAATCTTTAAAAGACCATGCGCTTGTTCATGAGGCTTAAATGGTCGACCCTCTGACGTTTCCTGGAAAGATTACCACGTAACACAATACCAAGCCCTGTCAGCTGAAACCCCCGAGGAATCGTGGGGCATATTATCAAGGGGGTTTATCGCCGCTTTTTTGGCTTTAAAAGCCATGAAAGCGGAGATAAAATTATCTCCCTATTACCAAGCTGTCGCTAACACCAGTTAGTGACAGCTAAAAGGAGATAGCGACCATCTTGGGCCCCGCTTTGCATGTCAGTGATACTTATCACTAATGACATGCAAAGTGGGCGTGCCAAGATGTTAGCGACTGGAAACAGTCCCTAACATCGCTATCTCCTATTACCAACTTTTTGGAGATATTCGCGCTAAGCGCGAATATCTCCAAAAGCTAACACCTGCCCTGAGCAGTTCTTAGCCATGTTATCCAATGGGAGGTGGATAACATGGCTAAGAGCATTTGCTCGATAATATATGAATATCGCTGACTTTTCTGCGATAATAGCAAGGTTTATCTGCGATAAAAATCGCCGATGTGCGGCGATAATTTTTGTCTCTAAACAAGTTAGAGACAAAAATTATCGCTAGTTGTTCGTAATATGCCCCCGGGTTTTTGCTTGCAGAAATCGGGAGGCGGGAGACTAGCACTAAAATCAGTAGTCTCACGCCTGAATCGGGAGGGTTGGCATGTCTGGATTCTCTACAGCTGGGGCCATAAACTACATCCGCAGGGGTAGGTGATAGCCTGGGACCAGCCTGGCATCTAAAATGGCTGCCGTGCACGACAAAATTGTGGCATTGGAAAAAAGGCAAGATGGCGCAGCCGCTGGAAGAGATGTATCAACATATATGAGCCTCCTCAGCCACCCTCAGGAAACATAGGGGATTAGGATACGTCTTCCGCACCCCCTTATACCTAGTAATTTATTTAACGAAGCACAAAATGGCGATTTCCCGTTTCGCTACCAGTTTGCGGCCCAGTTCGCGGCCCGTGAAGCGCTTCTACGGTGAAAAATCTTTTTTTTTTTTTTTCCCCACGGGACCCTTTAATAACCCCAACAACATTCCTAGGGGGTCAAGAGGGGTATACCTTGCCCCCTTTCATGAAATTCCCCCTTCGTTTTTCACCTCTTCCTCTCTCTCGATCCTACCGAGAGATAAGATGGCGGCCGCTCCGGACTGTCACGCAGCAAAAAAAAAAAAGCTCACGCACAGCTGCTGGAAGAGATGTATCAACATATATGAGCCTCCTCAGCCACCCTCAGGAAACATAGGGGATTAGGATACGTCTCCCG
>NC_141697.1:897542969-897570469 GCF_964263255.1 Lissotriton vulgaris | reverse complement strand
TTGTTTGTACTCCTCTGTGCTAGAACAATTTCTCCTTGCTCTCAGCAGTTCCCCATAGGGAATGCTCCATTTTAAGGTATCAGGGTGGCTGCTAAGAGCATGGAGGACACTATTGCCTGCAGTCTCCTTCCTGAACAACTTTGTTCTTAAACGGTCACCTTCTGCTCTTACTTCTACGTCTAAGTATTCAACCTTATGTCTATTCTTTTGATGAGTAAGTTTTATGTTGTACTCATTGGTATTCAAAAGTTTCACAAATTCATCAGCCTCTGCATCATTCCCACTCCACACTACAAAAAGGTCATCTATGTACCTAAGCCATACTATGACTCTTTCGAATGCCTGTCTGTACTGGGGGTCATTTTTTATCTCCTCTTCCCATTTGCCCAAGAACAAATTCGCAAAACTCGGCGCAAAGCTCGTACCCATACAAGTTCCAGTTGTTTGCTTGTACAGTTCACCATTAAACATAAATACATTATTTTCCAAACATATTCTTATCATTTCCTTTAGCATCCTTGTGTGCTCTAGGTACATTATGTTCCGTTTTTTCAGATAATGCATGCATGCCTCTATACCATGTTCATGTTCAATGATTGTGTATAATGAATTTACATCCATAGTTATTAACATGTACTCAGCTTTCCAATTTATGGTATCAATCTTTTTCAGAAAGTCTTGGGTATCCTTCACATAGGAAGGTAGCTCTTTCACATGTTCCTGGAGGAAGAATTCCACATATTTTGACACATTTTCATACACACTACCTATAGATGACACTATGGGTCTCCCTGGTGGTATAAGTGGGTTCTTGTGTATTTTGGGAAGAAAATAGATTATTGGTAATTTGGGATAATCTTTCTTCAAGAAAGTAAACTCCTCCCAAGACAGGAGACCTTCCTCCTGCCACTTGCTCAAGTTAGACCACATGGTTAGGATGTTATTTTTGTATATGCTACCATTACTTTTACAGTAATAGTTTTCATTGTTTAGTTGTCTTGCTGCCTCAGCTATGTATGCCTCCCGATCTTGTATCACCACATTTCCCCCTTTATCTGCTGGGCGTATTATAATGGAGGAATCATTTGCTAGGGATTCAATGGCTTTCTTTTGTTTTGCATTTAGATTGAAACCTCCTCCCTTTCCTCTTGGGCAGTGCTTGTATTCTATGAGCGCCTTGGTAGTTACATCATGAAAAGTGTCTACATTATCGTGTGGGAGATTGGGGAAGAACACAGATTTTGGTTTAAAACTAGTCATGGCAGCTCTGTCTGTAGTTAAGTTTAATGATTCTGCGCCAACCTCCCGGGTGTATGTTCCTGTAATGTCTCCTTCATGTAGTAGGTCCTGCGCTATTTGGATGGCATTAGCGTCTCCCACCTCTAATAAGGGCTGACTTGGGGGTATGATTTCCTGTGTGTTCAAATTACTAGTGTTGTTCTTGAGAGCATGCCATTTTCTTAGTTTTAATTTTCTTATGAACCGGAACATGCCAATTCTGGTCTCACTGTAGTTGAATATTTCTGTCGGACAGAATGAAAGACCCAAACTTAAAGTTTTCTTTTCAACATCCGTTAATTCTCTACTCGATAAATTTACTATAGTTTTGTTTACCATTTCGTTGTTCTCCATTATTGGTTGAGTTTCTTGTAGCCCTGGCGTGGGGGCTACAAGAAACGCAACCAATAATGGAGAACAACGAAATGGTAAACAAAACTATAGTAAATTTATCGAGTAGAGAATTAACGGATGTTGAAAAGAAAACTTTAAGTTTGGGTCTTTCATTCTGTCCGACAGAAATATTCAACTACAGTGAGACCAGAATTGACATGTTCCGGTTCATAAGAAAATTAAAACTAAGAAAATGGCACGCTCTCAAGAACAACACTAGTAATTGGAACACACAGGAAATCATACCCCCAAGTCAGCCCTTATTAGAGGTGGGAGACGCTAATGCCATCCAAATAGCGCAGGACCTACTACATGAAGGAGACATTACAGGAACATACACCCGGGAGGTTGGCGCAGAATCATTAAACTTAACTACAGACAGAGCTGCCATGACTAGTTTTAAACCAAAATCTGTGTTCTTCCCCAATCTCCCACACGATAATGTAGACACTTTTCATGATGTAACTACCAAGGCGCTCATAGAATACAAGCACTGCCCAAGAGGAAAGGGAGGAGGTTTCAATCTAAATGCAAAACAAAAGAAAGCCATTGAATCCCTAGCAAATGATTCCTCCATTATAATACGCCCAGCAGATAAAGGGGGAAATGTGGTGATACAAGATCGGGAGGCATACATAGCTGAGGCAGCAAGACAACTAAACAATGAAAACTATTACTGTAAAAGTAATGGTAGCATATACAAAAATAACATCCTAACCATGTGGTCTAACTTGAGCAAGTGGCAGGAGGAAGGTCTCCTGTCTTGGGAGGAGTTTACTTTCTTGAAGAAAGATTATCCCAAATTACCAATAATCTATTTTCTTCCCAAAATACACAAGAACCCACTTATACCACCAGGGAGACCCATAGTGTCATCTATAGGTAGTGTGTATGAAAATGTGTCAAAATATGTGGAATTCTTCCTCCAGGAACATGTGAAAGAGCTACCTTCCTATGTGAAGGATACCCAAGACTTTCTGAAAAAGATTGATACCATAAATTGGAAAGCTGAGTACATGTTAATAACTATGGATGTAAATTCATTATACACAATCATTGAACATGAACATGGTATAGAGGCATGCATGCATTATCTGAAAAAACGGAACATAATGTACCTAGAGCACACAAGGATGCTAAAGGAAATGATAAGAATATGTTTGGAAAATAATGTATTTATGTTTAATGGTGAACTGTACAAGCAAACAACTGGAACTTGTATGGGTACGAGCTTTGCGCCGAGTTTTGCGAATTTGTTCTTGGGCAAATGGGAAGAGGAGATAAAAAATGACCCCCAGTACAGACAGGCATTCGAAAGAGTCATAGTATGGCTTAGGTACATAGATGACCTTTTTGTAGTGTGGAGTGGGAATGATGCAGAGGCTGATGAATTTGTGAAACTTTTGAATACCAATGAGTACAACATAAAACTTACTCATCAAAAGAATAGACATAAGGTTGAATACTTAGACGTAGAAGTAAGAGCAGAAGGTGACCGTTTAAGAACAAAGTTGTTCAGGAAGGAGACTGCAGGCAATAGTGTCCTCCATGCTCTTAGCAGCCACCCTGATACCTTAAAATGGAGCATTCCCTATGGGGAACTGCTGAGAGCAAGGAGAAATTGTTCTAGCACAGAGGAGTACAAACAAGAAAGCGGAATAATGATACAGAGATTCAAAGAGAGGGGTTACCCCAAATGGGTTCTAGATAGAGCCCTGGTAAAAATGGAAAATGTGACAAGGGAAAGCACATTAATAACAAAAGAGAAGGCAGCGCAAGAAAACGACACCACCAGGGTAATCCTAACATTTAACAGAGGGTCTCACAAAGTAAGAAAAATAATTGCAAAAAATTGGAACATCCTTAAAAGCGACCCTATCATTGGCCCTGATTTAAGCGCTAGACCAGCCATTACCTACAGGAAAAGTCATAGCCTGAGGGACATACTCACGAAGGGAGATATCACAAACTACAGGGATAGGAACCAACATAATCTGGCAGGTTTCTTTCCGTGTGGGCATTGTAAAGCCTGCAAGTATAGCCCTATGAGAAAAGACTTCGATCTCCCTCATGGCAAGACCAAAAGAAAGATAACACAATTCCTCACGTGCAGCACTACACATGTGGTATACGTGCTTGAATGTCCGTGTAAAAAAAGATATGTGGGCAGCACAACAGTAATGGCTAAGAATAGGGTGATGCAACATCTTAGGGCAATCACAAATCAGGACCCTCAATACCCAGTCGCGAGACACTTTGCGCAATATCACAGATCGAATTGCAATCTGCTAACATACTTTGCAATCGAACAGGTGAGACATAATCAAAGAGGGGGTAACAGAGAGATGCAGTTGAGGAAAAAAGAGTCTAAATGGATTTTAGAACTGGAAACAAGACAACCGAATGGGCACAATGACCATGAGGAACTGGTAGTTCATTTATATGATTCATGAAGAAATAAAGTAAGAATCCTGTACCTATGAAATGCAAATCTATATAAGGTATTCACAATGAAGGAATGTTGGTTTAAATATCTAAGCTGGAAATATGTTTTAATGAGAATAAGATTGTAATTTTAATTTTTGTTTTACTCTAACAGGCGGAATCAAGATGAGATATTAGGGATCACGTGCACTTCACGAGGAATTGAGCCTGTCACCCAGAAGATTCACGAAAATAGAGTAGAAGACTTCTTCACTAAGTAGAAATTTCTTCACCTATAGTTCACGTTTTTTGCACTTTTTTCTTTGTTTTTAAAGATAACGCTTTAACCAGAGACATTGAACCCTCATTAAGCCACTAGGCGAAAGAAGAGGGGTTTAGAAACAGTCACTGCACAATTAGCCACTGTGGCGAATGAAATGTGAGATTAGAAGTAATGATGAAATGTACTTAATCACTTTTATAAATAAGTGGTTGTGTGAATAAGAGACACTGTGTGTACAAGAACGTTACAGAAAGTACACTCAAAGATGTCAGCCAAAATGAAATGTGTACAGTCCTGTTTCTATGGCTATCACGCTGTGTGTATGTAACTGGTGGAAAGCTAATGGCTTGCTGTGTGAGCAAGGGAGTTTTGGCTTCCGAAACGCGTAACAGCAAATAAAGCGACACTGTGTACCACTTTACCTCTGAGTGCGCGTCTAACTTGGAAGTTTATGGGAAATAATTGACTGGCGGGGCTCTGCCAGCCGTGAACGCGCCACCGGACTGTGGGAGGTTCCACCGCGAAAGAGCTGTGGGAAGTAAGCATATATATATGTATGTATATATATATGTATGTATATGTATATATATATGTATGTATATGTATATATATGTATGTATATATATATATGTATATGTATGTATATATATATGTATATATATATATGTATATATATATATGTATATGTATATGTATGTATATGTATGTATATGTATATATATATGTATGTATATATATGTATGTATATATATGTATGTATATATATGTATGTATATATATGTATATTCACTGAAAAAACCATAGGTTATAGACCACATATAGTTAGGGATTAGCATTTAAAAAACCTTATTTTACTTGCATAAAACCATTGAAATTCCATATATAGTTAGATGCGCTAACTATATATCGCGCACCCGCAATCCACTGCTGATGATGTCACATATTACATCATTCATGACATGGTCAGTGACATCACTGATGACATCACTGATGACATCTCAAATGACATCACTGATGACATCACTGATGACATATCAAATGACATCACTGATGACATCACTGATGACATATCAAATGACATCACTGGTGACATCACTCATATCATTCATGTGATAATACAATGAACCTCTTCAGACTCTAATATAACCTTAGATACAATCAGTGTAAACAGACACTCACAGACTGTCACTCATCCATGGAGTTACTCACACAGCTAGTCAGTCATGCAAACAATCAATCACACCTCCATTTCCTCAACTATACAGTTATACAAACTTTACTTATTCAAATATATACTAACACATATTTTCTCTCTTATACAATCCCTGATACAAGTTCACAATGATCCATACAGCCACTCACACATTCACTGGCTCTTATGCACAGTTATTTATATATGTCAACTCTCACATGTACTGTCTTTTACATATGTACTTACTTTGACATGTAGCACTGAGATATCCATTCACTCACCAATACACTCATGCACACAGTCAACCACCCATACAGTTGTTTCCACATGCAGTTTTGAACCCATACATCTAGTGAATCAGCTGTTCACACATCTATGCACAGAGTCACACACCTCCCAGCCACTCACACACATACTCAGTCTCCCATACAAATACTCGGGCAACCAATCAATAACCCATATAGTTACTCATATAGCTACTGATCAACACATGCAGCAGTTTACAGAACAACAGATATAATGATGCACAAATTAATACAGTTTAATTACTAACCCATGCACTCAGTGAGACACATTTAATCACTCCCTCATACAATCAGTCATGCACCTACTAAATCCTTCATCCAGACATTTATACATCCACTCATTCTTCAATATGTGAGACATATTTTAACTTTACAGAAACATACAGTCACTGGGTGTTGTCATCAGTGATGTCATCAGTGATGTCATTTGAGATGTCATCAGTGATGTCATCAGTGATGTCACTGACCATGTCATGAATGATGTAATATGTGACATCATCAGCAGTGGATTGCGGGTGCGCGATATATAGTTAGCGCATCTAACTATATATGGAATTTCAATGGTTTTATGCGAGTAAAATAAGGTTTTTTAAATGCTATAACCTATGGTTTTTTCAGTGAATTTTCAAGGTTTTGTAAATGCAAATTCCTAACTATATATGGTCTATAACCTATGTTTTTTTCTGTGAATTTCAATGGTTTTTTAAAAGCTAATATCTATAGCTGTAAAATATATTCTTTATTAAGTGACGTATCACGTAGCCCGTGAGACGCCTCATGATGCATCGCATAACCGTGACGTATCGTCTCTGCAGCGCAAACCAAACCCAAAACGTAAGCGCGCCAGAACACGCTTAAAGATATATATATATTTTTTTAACCTTAATTAGACAAAATCCACACGTGCACATATCACAAACGTTCAAAAAACACAATATGTCGGACTCCCGTTCTTAAGAATGATTTCGTGCTCTTACCCGGACCTTTCTTGGTGTTTTGACAAGTATTTGGGGAAGAGGACTGCTGCAATAAAACATCATCCTGCTGTCTTTGACGTTTTCTAGCCTTTCTTATTCTACTTTTGGAAGGCATTTTACAAACTATGAAAGAATCTGCAGTTGAATCTGTGGAAAAATATAATATAAAATGTTATTAACCACTATTACCAAACAGTAAATAAATAACAGTCATCTAAAACTTAATGCCGTACTAATTATTTAACATAGCAAATATTTTCCACCAGCACTGCATCACAAAAATGACACTCAATGGTACAAAACAGGCATACAACACTCATAAATCACTCCCTAATATTTTAAATCATTAATTCAGGATGACGATAAGATGTAGCCTATCTAAAGATTTGTTTAGGCCCAGATCTTTAGACTGGGGTGAATGTGTGTCATTGATCCACATTCAGTCCATCACCTGTTTTGTTTATTTGAGGTGAGGCCAACACATGGTTGCAGATAAGATTATCACTGAAAAAAACTAAGGTAAAAAAACATGTGAAGGCCTACCAATGAAGTAAATCATTAAATGAAAACCAATACATTTCTGGAAATATGCACTACTAGTGCTTCATAAGATGTTTTGGGTCATATTTATAAGGCATTTGAGTGTCTAGTATGCTATTTTACGTTCTTCATGGTGCAAATTTATTGTAAATACGCTCCCACCTGCGGTTGGCAAATTTAGATTTTGATTATGGGAGTTAGATAGGCATGTTAATAATTTCCCAAAAATGGTGTATAACCCCAAACAACCTTTGAAGCAAATGCTCTTAGCCATGTTATCCACCTCCCATTGGATAACATGGCTAAGAAGTGCTTGCAAATGTGAAAAAAAACGCCCGCAATGCATGAATATCGCAGAAAAATCAGCGATATTCATGCATTTTCCAGCAAATGCTCTTAGCCATGTTATCCACTTCCTATTAAATAACATGGCTAAGAACTGCTCAGGGCCCCATGAGGAACGCTTTCCATTTAAAAAGGGAAAAATAACATCAAAAACACTAAAATGCCTTCTAAATATGACCCCAAACAACCTATGAAGCTCTAACAGTACATATCCTGAAATTTAATTGATTTCAAAATTCGTTTTTAAACACAGCATATGGAAAGGGGCGACCACTCGGTCCCCCCGAACGTATGGCGGAGTGCCTCGATCCCCCCGGGAAGCCATTTTTGGGCGGGAGGCGCGTCTCGGCTGGTATGCCTGAAGCGGCGTAGCCGGGGCGCGCTTTTTCCCGCCCTAGAGTGGGCTGGCCTAGACACTGACGCAGCCAGCCACGCCCTCGGGGCAGGCAGGGGCGGGTTTACGCCCGCCCTGAAGACGGATAAAAAGGGACGCAAGACCAGAAGACATCCTCTTGTTCTTGTGCTCTGAAGCTGCACCTCCTCGCTGCACGTGAGCTCGAGACAGAACGAAGAGCCAATTTTGAGCGTTTTGATCTTTCTTTTTGTCTTCCAGATACTTTGTCGGAAAGATGCCCAAGAAAGGCGCAAAGAGAATGACGACTGACCAGATGGTTCGGGTCCTCATGAAGGAGATGTCCGAACTAAAGAAGCGGGTGGCGGAGCGAGACGGGGAGGGGGGATCGGGGCGTCCATCGGCTGGAGCAGCTCCTGGAGGAAAAGCCAAGAGGCCAAGAAGGGGACCAGCCGGGGGAGACGTCCCGGTTCCCTGTACCCCGCTCGAGGCGCCAACCCCGGTACCGGTGGAGGGGAATCCGATTCCCGTCGTGGTCACCCCGACATCCACTGAGGATATGCCCCCCGAGCTGGCGGCACAGCTAGCAGCGTGGTTGGGCGACAGTAGCGAGGGCGCCACGGCTGCCGAGGCACAGGCGCTGATGAAACAGTTGCGCGAGAAACGAGATGCAGCCAAGGTGCCCGCGCCGGCTGCAGTGATAGACAAGCCGCAAGTGGCGGAAGCAGCGTCCGGTGCAGGTAAGCGGCCATTGCCGATCGCGAGGGATGAGTCAGCACCCTCTCGTAGAGAAAAATTGGGGCAACATGTTCCTTTGGCGATAAAGGAAAAGATTTGGGCGGGGGAGTATGTGAACATTTTCTCCTTGCTTGTCGATCATTATGAGGTGGAGCATGTTAAGGGTCAGAAGGATCTAATGCATCCGAGTGTTTGGCGCGCAAAAATGGCCGCCTTTAAAGTGAATGAGAATATTGGCAATTGGGGCAATGCATGGGGAATTTTTACGTCAATTTTGGGGGAACGTAGGCCTGAGTTGCTTCCTGAGTTTCCAATCTATCAGTCACGAATTATGGGGTACTCGACATCGCACCAAGGTAACCATTGGTTCTGTTATGATAACCTCTTCAGGAAGGCGAAGGAGCATAACAAAAGTTTAACCTGGGACTGTTATGATTCTTTGACATGGGATAAAATGAAAGAGTCAGGAATGTTGAAAATGCCGTTGGTGGGGAGCAATGTTGGCGAGTCCTCCCGCCAATATGCGGGGACGCCCTTTCGGTCAGGTACGGGTACCGACGATTACTCGAGACCTGCCGGCAATACAGGGAAAAGGGGTTTCTGCTTCAATTTCAACAAAGGTAAATGTACTAGGCCCCAGGGATCGTGTAAGTTCAAGCACGAATGTAGTGGTTGCGGGTCGCCCCATCCTGAGTCCTCGTGCAGAGCCAGAACGGGTGAGAATGGGGGTAGAGGAGGCGCCAAACAGGTCTAATGTAGTCCGAGGGGCGCCTTTACCAACCCCGATGGATACCTTGGCGATGATTCCCTGGCTCAGTGAATACCCAGATCGTACTTCTGCTGGGGTGCTGCGGAACGGTTTTTCATATGGTTTTCGCATCCCGGTAGGGGACTTTCAGGGTGTCGGGACGTGCAAAAATCAACTTTCCGTCTTGCAGCATACGACCGTAGTGCAGGATAAGATCCGGAAAGAGGTTATCCGAGGTCGGGTCGCCGGCCCGTTTAGTGTACCCCCGGTACAGAATTTTGTCTGTTCTCCTTTAGGTGTGGTCCCCAAGAAGGACCCAGGTGAGTTTCGATTGATTCATAATTTGTCAGCTCCACATGGTCTTTCTGTAAACGATGCAATTGATCCAGAGGTATGTTCGGTGCGGTACGCATCATTTGATGAAGCCGTAGCCATTTTGAATCGCCTGGGGCCCGGGACGCTGATGGCGAAATCAGATATCGAGTCAGCGTTCCGATTGCTCCCGGTACACCCAGACGACCAGCGTCTTCTGGGATTCATGTTTCAAGGTTCGTATTACATGGATAGGTGTATGCCGATGGGGTGCTCTATATCTTGTGCATATTTCGAGAAATTCAGTAGTTTTCTACAATGGGTCTTCACGAAGAAAACGGGTTTCCGAAATGTAATGCATTACCTTGATGACTTTATGTTCCTTGGGGCCGCCGGGGATCACGAATGCGGCCGGGCCTTGGCTGAATTTTGTGTGTTAATGGGTCAATTTGGCGTGCCATTGGCACCAGGTAAAACTGTGGGTCCCACGACTTGCCTCGAGTTTCTGGGGATCGAGTTGGACTCTAGTGAGGGTTGTTTTCGTTTACCAGCTGCCAAAGTGTCGAAATTCAGGGCAGCCCTGCAAGTATGTATAAATGCATCTAAAGTTACGCTGCATCAATTGCAGCAATTGGTGGGGAAGTTGAATTTTGCCCTGAGGGTGATCCCAATGGCCCGCCCCTTTTCCCGTTCAATTGCCCAAGCGATGGTTGGCCTAAAGGAGGGTCATCATCGCACGAGACTATCGGCTGAGGTCCGCCAGGACATGCGTATTTGGTTAGCATTTTTGGCGGACTTCAATGGTCGAGTCGTCTGGAACAAACCAGCCGTGTCCTCTGATGAGCTTGGTCTATGGACAGATTCAGCGGGAAGCATGGGCTTTGGCGCCATCTTCGGCACAAAATGGTCGGCACAAAGGTGGCCAACATGGTGGCATGAAGAGGGGCTGACGAGTAATATTGCTTTCCTTGAACTGTTTCCCATTTTGGTGGCCCTCAGAACCTGGCCCGAAGGGTTCAAAGATCATTCTGTCATATTTTGGTCTGACAATATGACCGTTGTAGAATGCATCAATAGTCAGGCAGCACGGTGTAAACTGATTTTAAGGCTGCTCAAAGAAATTGTCTTACTGTGTATGCAACTGAACGTGATATTCAGAGCAAAACATGTCCCAGGGGTGATGAATCAGGCGGCTGATGCACTGTCTCGTTTTCAAATGCAGGCTTTCTCGGGTTTCCTTCCCTCAGCGGACCCAGAGCCGGCACCCTTTCCCGAAGCTCTCTGGTCTCTCGGTGCCCCGAACTTCGTCACCTCGTGGGAGAGAGTCTAGCACCAAGGACGAGGAAGGCATATGAAGGGGCGTTTCGGGCCTATTTAGCCTTTTTGGGGACTGAGAGAGAGGGGCTTTGGGGCCATGAGGAATGGGTAGTACATTTTCTGATGTCCTTGCGTAGGGCTGGGAAGTCGGTGGCTACGGCCCAGAGGCATCGTGCTGCCATTTCCTTTGTTGCCAGGGCTCATAATATCCAGGACCCGACAGCGTCTTTCGTGGTACAGAAAGCGCTGCGTGGGTGGCAACGCCTTGAGGGTCGCAGAGTAGATGAGAGGCGCCCGATAGGTCTGGATAGGTTGTCCCAGTTGCTGGCCACACTCCCTGCCACATGCTCGTCTCAGTTCGAGACGTGTTTGTTCCGAGCTGCTTTTACGCTTGCATTTCACGGGGCGATGAGGATAAGTGAGCTGGTGGCAAGGAACAAACAGGATGTGGTGGGGGGTTTGTGCCAGGAACACGTTCAGATCAAGGGTGAGACGATGACTGTCTCCTTTGTCAGGTCCAAGACCGATCAAGATGGGATGGGTGACTGCATAATCATTCGCAGGATTCCCGGGTCCTCCATGTGTCCGGTAAAGTGTTTAGAAGATTACCTAGCACGAAGGGTGGCATCATGGGGAGGGACATTGTTGAGACACGCGGACGCCACCCCATTGACGAAATTTCAGTTTCAGCGGGTGCTTGCGAGGTCAATTGCCGCAGCGGGCTTGGACCCGGGCGAGTTTGGGACCCATTCCTTTCGGATAGGGGCTGCCACTGAAGCTACAGCCAGGGGTCTTAATGTTGAACAAGTGAAACGAGTGGGGCGTTGGTCCTCCAATTGTTATAAGAGGTATGTGCGGTTACACATGTTGTGAAGCTGTAATGATGTACTCACGCCTCTTGTTTTTGTTTGGTTTTCAGTTGCGCAAGTCTACGAGGCGGGGCGGACTATGCAGTCGACCCAACACCGGGCCAGCGGTCAGACATCACCGGCTGTGAGAAAAGAGGTGTGGGTCGTGGGCCACTCATACGTGAGGCGTGCCGCAGACGTATTCGAAGCAGGTGACATGATTCACGTAGCTGGGGAATACGGGTACAGGGTGTCCTTCTACGGAAGAGGCGGTCTCTGTATTGACCAGTTTCAAGCATTCTTTGAGGGTTTGTTAGGGCGGACGAGGTCACCGCCGTCTATAGTCATAGTACATTTAGGGGGCAATGATTTGGTCACCACCGGTAGACGACTTCTCCTAGAGGCAATGCTTTCCACTGTAAGTTGGTTGGCGAGGAAAGTTCCGGGGTGCATAATTGCGTGGTCTCATATGATCCCACGAAAAGTGTGGCGGGGGGCTATCTCGATTCCTGCTTTGAACCATTCTGTTAGAAAACTTAATAACAAAGTGAGTAGGTTGTTCCGTTCCAAGACATTGCATTCTATCTCGCATGGTTGTATCAATGATGACAGTATGTATTTGGGGGATGGTGTGCATTTGTCTCGAGTGGGAAATGAGTTACTCATAGGAGACTTCTTAGCATGGTTAAAAACGTTGAAACATGACCTTTAGGTAGGAGTTTTGTGGGGGGTCCGGATAGCCGGTCAACTATCCGGCCTGTGGCGGTAAGGTCATGATCGGTGAGCACTAATTAGAAGATCCCTATGAGTGGGCGTCACCCAACACGGATGGGAGCGCTCGGGAGAGGTGGCCATTGGCCCCTCAATGGGGAGGCGGTCCCTTCTAAGGATGGGTCGCCGGAAGTAAAGGAAAGGCGGTCAAGGCCCCTTCCTTTGTAGGAGGGGTTACAGCCCCCTCCTGGGGAATTTCCCGGGGCCAGTGACATCTGCGACGGCAGATGCGGTAAGTTGTGTGGGGTTGGGGGGAGGTCTACGATACCTTCTAGATACCTCACACGAGTCTTCGAACGACCTTTAACTGGCGTCGAGTTTTTAGGTGCCCCCGTCAAGTCAAGGGAAATTGGTAGTAGTTGCACTTGAGGTACGCCTCCGTGCTGTCGCCCCTCCCAAGTGGGAGGGGTAAGTCTGGTTAGGGATCTTGACACCGGTTATGACCTTGCCGTTGGCCCTTAAACGTTAGGATGTACAATTTCAATATTTCAAGAAAATGTTTTTGTAGGATGTTAGATTGGCTAGGAGAACCTCTGTATTAGAGAATCTGTTAAGGTTAGCCAAACATCGCAATGTGGTAATGAAATTGTACATAACATGAAACGTTTAATGTTTTTAATTTTGTTTTAATAAATACGGCCGGGAGGGTCACTCCCTCCCACTTCCAAAAACTTCAAGAACTGTTTCCGGTTTCCCTCCTTTTGGGGATTGTGTTGAGAGGGGGTGGCGGGTATCTCAGCCATATGGAAAGGGGCGACCACTCGGTCCCCCCGAACGTATGGCGGAGTGCCTCGATCCCCCCGGGAAGCCATTTTTGGGCGGGAGGCGCGTCTCGGCTGGTATGCCCGAAGCGGCGTAGCCGGGGCGCGCTTTTTCCCGCCCTAGAGTGGGCTGGCCTAGACACTGACGCAGCCAGCCACGCCCTCGGGGCAGGCAGGGGCGGGTTTACGCCCGCCCTGAAGACGGATAAAAAGGGACGCAAGACCAGAAGACATCCTCTTGTTCTTGTGCTCTGAAGCTGCACCTCCTCGCTGCACGTGAGCTCGAGACAGAACGAAGAGCCAATTTTGACCCACCCACCAGCCCCTGAAGACAGCCAGTTGTTTGTAATAAAGTTGATCAATAATTCTGTTTCTGTTTCGTTTACAGGTTGTGATAGTATCATGTTGATGTGGAGTATAATAAAGAATGGTCTAGTTTGTGTAGGTTTTGCGATTAAAGAGATTCGGATATAGTGTTGATTTTTAAGCATGCTCTTTCGGTCATAGTGGCCAATGTATTCGTAGGTTTAGTTAAGCATTGTCGTATTTATTTTGGTAGGCGGTAAGGTCATGATCGGTGAGCACTAATTAGAAGATCCCTATGAGTGGGCGTCACCCAACACGGATGGGAGCGCTCGGGAGAGGTGGCCATTGGCCCCTCAATGGGGAGGCGGTCCCTTGTAAGGATGGGTCGCCGGAAGTAAAGGAAAGGCGGTCAAGGCCCCTTCCTTTGTAGGAGGGGTTACAGCCCCCTCCTGGGGAATTTCCCGGGGCCAGTGACATCTGCGACGGCAGATGCGGTAAGTTGTGTGGGGTTGGGGGGAGGTCTACGATACCTTCTAGATACCTCACACGAGTCTTCGAACGACCTTTAACTGGCGTCGAGTTTTTAGGTGCTCCCGTCAAGTCAAGGGAAATTGGTAGTAGTTGCACTTGAGGTACGCCTCCGTGCTGTCGCCCCTCCCAAGTGGGAGGGGTAAGTCTGGTTAGGGATCTTGACACCGGTTATGACCTTGCCGTTGGCCCTTAAACGTTAGGATGTACAATTTCAATATTTCAAGAAAATGTTTTTGTAGGATGTTAGATCGGCTAGGAGAACCTCTGTATTAGAGAATCTGTTAAGGTTAGCCAAACATCGCAATGTGGTAATGAAATTGTACATAACATGAAACATTTAATGTTTTTAATTTTGTTTTAATAAATACGGCCGGGAGGGTCACTCCCTCCCACTTCCAAAAACTTCAAGAACTGTTTCCGGTTTCCCTCCTTTTGGGGATTGTGTTGAGAGGGGGTGGCGGGTATCTCAGCCATATAAATCAATTGTATACCTGCATTCATGAAGAAATGACTAAAAATGTCCTTGAGACACATGATTGTGTTTTCTGGAATGCCCTAGCACCATTTTTGAGACACTATTAACATGGCTAGGTAACTCCCATAATCAAAATCTAAATTTGCCAAGCGCAAGTGGGAGCGTATTTTCAAGACACTTGCCCCAAGAGGAACGCTTTCCATTTAAAAAGGTAAACATAACATCAAAGACACTAAAATGCCTTCTAAATATGGCCCCAAACAACCTATGAAGCTCTAAAAGTACATATCAAGAAATGTAATTGTTTATCACAAATGCGATTAAAAACAGCCGCAATGCATGAATATCGCTGAAAAGTCAACGATATTCATGCATTATCCAGCAAATGCTCTTAGCCATGTTATCCACCTCCCATTGGATAACATGGCTAAGAACTGCTCGCAAATGCGAAAAAAAACGGCCGCAATGCATGAATATCGCAGAAAAGTCAGCGATATTCATGCATTTTCCAGCAAATGCTCTTAGCCATGTTATCCACTTCCTATTAAATAACATGGCTAAGAACTGCTCAGGGCCCCATGAGGAACGCTTTCCATTTAAAAAGGGAAAAATAACATCAAAGACACTAAAATGCCTTCTAAATATGACCCCAAACAACCTATGAAGCTCTAACAGTACATATCCTGAAATTTAATTGATTTCAAAATTCGTTTTTAAACACAGCATATAAATCAATTGTATACCTGCATTCATGAAGAAATGACTAAAAATGTCCTTGAGACACATGAAAGTGTTTTCTGGAATGCCCTAGCACCATTTTTGGGACACTATTAACATGGCTAGGTAACTCCCATAATCAAAATCTAAATTTGCCAAGCGCAAGTGGGAGCGTATTTACAAGACACTTGCCCCAAGAGGAACACTTTCCATTTAAAAAGGTAAACATAACATCGCAGAAAAGTCAGCAATATTCATGCATTTTCCAGCAAATGCTCTTAGCCATGTTATCCACTTCCTATTAAATAACATGGCTAAGAACTGCTCAGGGCCCCATGAGGAACGCTTTCCATTTAAAAAGGGAAAAATAACATCAAAGACACTAAAATGCCTTCTAAATATGACCCCAAACAACCTATGAAGCTCTAACAGTACATATCCTGAAATTTAATTGATTTCAAAATTCGTTTTTAAACACAGCATATAAATCAATTGTATACCTGCATTCATGAAGAAATGACTAAAAATGTCCTTGAGACACATGAAAGTGTTTTCTGGAATGCCCTAGCACCATTTTTGGGACACTATTAACATGGCTAGGTAACTCCCATAATCAAAATCTAAATTTGCCAAGCACAAGTGGGAGCGTATTTACAAGACACTTGCCCCATGAGGAACACTTTACATTTTAAAAGGAAAACATAACATCTTAGACACTCAAATACCTTATAAATATGGCTCAAAACAACCTATGAAGCTCTAGCAGTACATATCCAGAAATGTAATTTATTTCTTAAATCGTTTTTAAAAACAACATATCTGTTTCAGCTTACATAACAGACCATGGAATGGGCTCCATGTACCACAATAACTTGTGTTAATGCATGCCAGAATTTTACACCAAATATGCAATTACAATTTCTCTATGAAACTAATTCTATTAGTATATCACTAGAGACAAAACCACATTTTAAAAACACAGCTTTCTTCATCATTTTCTCCTTAAATCATACTATTCTCTATCTAAATTAAATAAATCTTTTCTCACCTTAGCAAATATTTTTTGAGTTTTGAAAACAGTCTCAGAAATACACCAAATTGTCTTCAGCAGAAGAAAAAGGATGCACTCCAAAGGCTGCAGCTATTGAAAGCACAGAAATACAGATATTCATTTCACATATCTCTCATATTAGCCAATCATACCTCTTCCCTCACTTTTTTCAAATCAAAACCCTTCCCCCCTCTGCCCTCTCTGCCTTGTTTCCATAGCAACCACCTCCTGGAAGACCTCTCATGTTTGCAAATTCACACAACAATGTTTCAATTGAACTCTGAACTCTCAGTGCACCTGCGTATCCAGAGCAATCTTTCATTAAATGTTTCTTCCTTGACCATTCAAATTACATGTTTCAAAGAACACATCCATGCACCCTAACTTTCTGTTTTCAGAAATGGAAATGCACCAATCACTGCTAATGAATCATTAGCATTGTAAATCCACAGTTTTTTTTCTTTAGAAACTCCTACTGTTTCAACTGCCCTTTCATTACCACACTTCATCTGACTGCAGAACAACCTTCTCCCACCATGTTTAAGGTCTGGATTGTTGGACATAGTTACATCCACTGGGCTCAAAGGTATGCTGAGAACAGAAATTTACCTAACCTCAATTTACAAGATGTGGAAATTAAGTGGTTGGGCCAAAGAGGATTAAAATGTCACCAATTGATACCATTGGTGAAAACCTTTATGCATTTGCCAAAACCTGACCTGTTAATAGTGCACTGTGGAGGTAATGATTTGGGCACTTTGACAGGGGTAGGTCTGGAAATGCTTTTAAAGGACACCTTTGAGCAATTAATGGCACTTTTTCCTCAAACTGCCTTGGTATATTCCAATATATGCCAAAGACAGAAATGGAGGTGGTCCAACCAATTTTGTCCACAAATTGAGAAAGCGAGGAAGCATGTAAACAAATCTGTTTCAGCTTACATGAGAGACCATGGAATGGGCTCTCTGTACAACAATAACTTGCGTTACTACATGCAAGATATCTACAGAGGAGATGGAGTTCACTTCTCAGATGAGGGCAACAGAATTTTCATTCTGAATTTAAGACTGTGCATTGGTACCTACTTATAAGTACCTAAATGTACCATAAACCCAAAAGCTCTTCTCAGAGCTACCCTACATCTGATCACTCACAATTATTATTTTTCTCTAACTTTTTTCACTAATTTTCCACAAAATTCGCTCCCCAGAGCGCTACCCGGTTCGCTAACCGAAAGCTAACCTCGCGGATTTTTTAAAAAAATGTTTTTTTTCCGCACATATAAGCCTCCTCAGCCACGCTCAGAAAACCTAGGGGGTCAAGATAAGTCTACCATGACCCCTTCTACCCATTCTAAACATTATTTGCCCTCCATCTTGTATCTTAATGCGACCGAAACACAAAATGGTGGACTCCCGTGACGCTTAAGGTTCGCTAACCGGGCCGCTTTCCAGAAAGCGGTCCTAAAAAAAGGTGGGAAAGTAATTTACAGAAAAACGACTAGAGACACTCTCACCAAATATAGATTAGCTCATACTACAATACAATCCCTTCCATTCTCACAAATTTCATTGAAATTTCATTTAGCCATTTAGCCTGTAGACCTCTCCAAGTACCGTGAGGTAAATTACTTCACAAAACACATCTGAATTGTTGGAATTGACAACCAATGAAAATGTTACTTTCATTTTCTACTTTTATTACCTGACATTTGATTGGTTATATACCTGTATATATATAAAGGGAGAGAAGGAAACACAGCCATTTTGACTACTACTTCTTGTTGTACCTCCTATTTCAATAGCTTCAAAAAACTTCAACTTCTTTGTGAAGGTAAGTTATAATTTAATATATTGTGCACTATAACTTAATATAGTAGACTTTTTCTGCTAGATATACACTATCCCTCTGTAGTAGTAATGTATTTAGATAGACTTCTCTGTTATAGTTATGAATGGAGTAAGGCTTGTCTTGGTTAAATCACATACACTTTTTTATAGTCCTATTTCCACTCTCATACTATACACTGCCAAAAGATAAATTCACTGATAAAAACTGCCTATCTAAAATTAATCCCAACAGTGCCCTATCTCTACTAATATATATTTTTTTAATCCAAATTTCAGGCAAAATGGAAGGCGAGCAGCAAGTTTCTTTTGAGATGGACCTGCAAGAGAGCAGCCAGGAATTAATTGAACAAATTGACATGGAATTTATGGATGAAAGCTTGGATAATGAACTGCTGCAATGTGTCCAAGCAGTAGATGTCCTCCTTGCAAATGAGGACATTTTGCAACCTCACAGATTGCAAACAATATTTCAAGAAAATAATGACATTTCAGACACTGAAATGTTAGAAAGTTTAATAAATTATGAAAAAGAATCAAAATAAAAAAAACACTTTAAAAAAAAGAAAACAAAAAAAACCAAGAAAAACAACAAACAATTAACATACAGTATTAGAAAAGTCTTTCATTCTTTTATCCATAAAGTTCGCTGCCCAGAACGCTTTCCGGTTCGCGAACTTGGCGCTTACCACGCAAAAATTTTTTTTTATTTTTTTTTGGACCCTCCTAGGCCCTTTTAAAACCTCCACATAAAACCTAGGGGGTCAACGAGGATCTACTATGCCCCCTTATGGTAATTTCCCCCTTTGTTATGGCCTCCTCTTGTCTCTCGATCCTACCGAGAGACAAGATGGCGGCCGCTCCGGACTGTTTAGAATGTTGACAGACACCGGAGGGCCAATCAGCTTCGCATCGCAAAGTTCCGATACGCGAAAGGTTCGCTAACCGGATCGCTGCCCGGAGCGCTGTTACAGATATATATCTTGATTTAAACGTTAATTTCTCAAAATCCACTGAAGCACATATATTGAGACCTAGCAAAGGCACATCGGGCTAACAGTCCCTACAATTTTGCCAATTTTCGTGAAAATCCATTCAGCCGTTCGGGCTAAAAGTGAGTCCAACCGCCCTATGGAAATTAACATGGGAAAAAGGCGTTTTGGGACCCCCCCTTTTTTCTCGGCCCCCCCTCCACAAAACCCCCCCAAATTTTCGAGGGCTGCTCAGAAACAAAATGTGCCATTTTCCTGAAAATTTCAGCCAATTCCGTCCACAAACGCAAAAGTTATTAGGCATAGAATTTTCAGAAATCCCATAGGGAAAAAATCCTAACTATATATACCTACTGGCGACCGCCAGTAGGTAATATATGTATGTATATATGTATGTATATATGTATGTATATGTATATGTATATGTATGTATATGTATATGTATGTATGTATATATGTATGTATGTATATATGTATATGTATATATATATATATATGTATATATGTATGTATATGTATATATGTATGTATATATATATATATTCAATGAAAAAACCATTGGTTTTAGGCCATATATAGTTAGGGATTTGCATTTACAAAACCTTATTTTACTCGCATAAAACCATTGAAATTCCATATATAGTTATAAGCGCTAACTATATATCGCGCACCCGCAATCCACTGCTGATGTCACATATTACATCATTCATGACATGGTTAGTGACATCACTGATGACATCACTGATGACATCTCAAATGACATCACTGATGACATCACTGATGACAACATCCAGTGACTGTATGTTTCTGTAAAGTTAAAATATGTCTTACATATTGAAGAATGAGTGGATGTATAAGTGTCTGGATGAAGGATTTAGTAGGTGCATGACTGACTGTATGAGTGAGTGATTAAATGTGTCTCACTGAGTGCATGGGTTAGTGACTAAACTGTTTTAATTTGTGCATCATTATATCTGTTGTTCTACAAACTGCTGCATATGTTGATCAGTAGCTATATGAGTAACTGTATGGGTTATTCATTGGTTGTCCAAGTATTTGTATGGGAAACTGAGTGTGTGTGTATGGGTGGCTGGGAGGTGTGTGACTCTGTACATAGATGTGTGAGTAGTTGATTCACTATATGTATGGATTCAAAAGTGTATGTGGAAACAGCTGTATGGGCGGTTGACTGTGCATGAGTGTATTAGTGAGTGAATGGATATCTCAGTGCTACATGTCAAATTAAGTACATATGTAAAACACAGTACATGTGAGAGTTGACATCTATAAATAACTGTGCATAAGAGCCAGTGAATGTGTGAGTGGCTGTATGGATCATTGTGAACATGTATCAGAGATTGTATAAGAGAGTAAAGTAAATATGTGTTAGTATATGTTTGAATAAGTAAGGTGTGTATAACTGTATAGTTGAGAAAATGGAGGTGTGATTGATTTTTGGCATAACTGACTAGGTGTGTGAGTAACTCCATGGATGAGTGACAGTCTGTGACTGTCTGTTTACACTGATTGTATCTAAGGTTATATTAGAGTCTGAAGAGGTTCATGGTATTATCACATGAATGATATCATCAGTGATGTTATCAGTCATGTCAAATGAGATGTTTTCAGTGATGTCATCAGTGATGTCATTTGAGATGTCATCAGTGATGTCATCAGTGATGTCACTAACCATGTCATGAATGATGTAATATGTGACATCATCAGCAGTGGATTGCGGTGTGCGCGATATATAGTTAGCGCTTATAACTATATATGTAATTTCAATGGTTTTATGCGAGTAAAATAAGGTTTTGTAAATGCAAATCCCTAACTATATATGGCCTAAAACCAATGGTTTTTTCATTGAATTTTCAAGGTTTTGTAAATGCAAATTCCTAACTATATATCCACTATAACCTATGGTTTTTTCTGTGAATTTCATTGGTTTTTTAATAGCAAATATGAAAAGCTTTAAAAATGTCAAGTACGTGATAGATAAAAACATTTTCGTATTTATGCACGCTGATGTGCTTTGAACGCTGCCCCCCCCCTCCCCTCTTTTCTCTTAGTAGTACTCTCTCTTTGCAGATAGTGAACGGTAGTTAACGCAGGCCTTTGCCCCCGTTGTAATCCGTCGTGCCTGCTTGTCTCTCCATTTGATTGATTGTTATCCAAGCATTTACTGTTTTAGAATTGGTTCTCTTTGGATCATTCTCTATTTACAAACAAGCACAAAGTCGCAATACTCTGTTTAGTCTTTGCAGATAGTGAAAAATCGTGTAAAAAAATAAAAGTAATCGAGCAGAAATCAGTAGGCCACTAATTGGATCTCTTTTTGACCTCGCTAAAATAGAAATATTAGGAACAACCCTTCATGAGAAATACGAAAATAGTGAGATGAACTGAGCTCCACACCATGAGGGCTGCAAGACAGCTCGACTCCGTCACCCACCCCGCCCAAAATAACGACAAACCCTATGCAAATATTAAAAATATAGACAACACACCAGCAAAGAAACAGGGTAAAACATTTTATTAAATAACTATTTACATAACTATTTTATACTTTTTATTGCCCGATCCGGCTAGCTCAATCGATTGAGCATGAAACTCATGCACTCTGATAGCAAGCGTTGCTACTGATGCTATGCAGACCAAAACTGGTTTTCAGTTTGTACATTTTTCTAGATTTTTCAATCCAAGGTTGGTTGACTTTGTAGAACGATGGCTTCAGATTTTCAACATACGGTGTGGTGGCGCATACTGGGAGGGGGCGCTTCGCTCCTGCCCCCTCCCCAAGTAAGATTTTCATACGTGAAAGTACGTTAATGGTTTTGGTCCCTGAGTTGCTTCAATGTCACTGCCATTCTCAAATGGCATAAGTTCTGGATGTTGGGTGCCATAGTTAAGAGTTCTGAGCAGTGCTTGTAACACTGTCTGAAGCTTATTTCCACCTACTGCAGCTTCACTATTCTCAAAGTAAGTGAGTGTCGTTTGTGGACCTGACTGCATTAGAAAACAATGTGATATGTTACCTTCCTAAACAGCTTGACGGAGGCCCCTGAGGGGCGGTGTGATGGCAATGGACTCGGAGAAGACGTTTGGCTCCGACACCCTCCCCAAGTCTTATAGCACTGGTGTAGCCTAAGATCGCCCCCGACATAGGCGGCCGGCTCCCGGGGTCCGGCGGAACTTTTTGCCTTTTGATGACTCTTCAATTCTGGACCTTGTCCCACAATCCGTTTGACCTGAAGACACGCTGTAGTGGGGCGCCCCTTTTACCGTTTCAGTTGCCATTCCGCCCACTTTTGCTACACTGTGCCTCTTCCGCCATTCAGCTGTTTACCGCCCGCTCTTGCGACTACAGCGTCTCGCTCATCATGTAGTTGAGTTGCTCCCGCTCTTGCGGTGCAGCGATAGGCGGCTGCCACAGGACTCTCAAAATGGCGGCCGGCTCTTCGGTTTTGGGCCTGGTCCACTAAAATGGCCCTGGGACACCTTTGAACTCGGACGCTTCCCTGATAGGGCTTGGGTCCCATTCTCGAAAGCGTCCCCTCAGCCGTGAAGATTCTACAAAAGTTTTGGGGGCCTCCGACTCCCGCAGGCTTCTGGTGGGGAGCGGCTGCCATGATTGCTCGTGGAATGGCCACGACGGAGCTACGAGATGGTAGTGCTCTCATGCTGACGCCAGCTTTAGTCTGAAACATCCAGAAACACTGTAGACTACCAATTCGATCAGTTCCGGTAGCGCCCCAACATGACCCGGAAGAGAAGAACTTGCCCTCCCCTCTTTGACTGATGGTTCTTGTTGCCTGTCCCCTCTGTTGTCATTTAACAGAACTTTTTGGACTGCTGAAAGGGGTTGTGTTCCGAACGCTGGTTGGTGGAGACATTTTGACTATATTTTTGACCTACGTTGTCGCGTAATGCGTTATATGACACGCCGCGTTAGCGCACCCGGAAGTGATCATAACAGGTCATGTGACTTGTTAATAAAACTTTTCATTGGTTCATTTTGCTTTTGTTATTTTAATGATGAAAAGCTTGGTCATATGACCTAAAAATTACGCTTTTTATTGTTTTCGAACATTATTTTTTTTAAAACATATATGTTATAATATTCCAGGCTAATGTACTTTCCCGGAAAATTTACAACTGTCCTGCAAGTAAAATATATTCCTTTTTCGAGAAAAAGGGCGTTTCTTCCTTCCATGACGGAGCCGTTGAGTAAAAGAGATTCGGCCTGCTGTCTTAGTCGCCGATACGCCTGATTATCAGATTCTTATCGATCACTTTGTTGCAGAAATGAAAAACACAACTGCCCTTGACCATTTATCTTTACTGCGTTCCTACATATTATACCTTTTATCCGTCATGTAATTGGACTGCTTTATTTCACTTGCCTTTTACTGATTCGAAAACAGTGACTAAAAGTAAAAACTTTACCAATGTAAATACTACTACCGTGTTTTGTTTTAAAAACCTTTATTGTGAAAATGTCAGTATACAAATACGGGCCTATAACCACGTGGGCCGGCCACGGAGCAAACTGAAATCGTATATGATGAGGAGACATTTACACTGTAGAGGAACGTAACGAGCGGGCCATTAGGTTGCAAGAACAAAGGTGTCTAACAGTTGCGGAATCGGTGGACGTACATTTTGTAATTAAAATACGACAGGGCCACTTACAATAACATTTTCTAGATATACATTTGCGGGCAAGGAGTTACGAGTCCCATTTATACCGGCGCCATTTTGTGCGAGGCCAGGCAGGTCCAAGATATAGTCAAAATGTCTCCACCAACCATCGGCCAACCAGAACCCCTTTCGGCCCTTTATGCTACAAGATGGTGTCTTCCATTCAGAAAATATTGTTGGCAGCATTTTGAAAGGAAACAGAAACAGCCGTTCTCCTAGTGAGTTTCACATTGTTACATTTAGGAAGAATGTTGAAGAGTAGTATGTGGAAAATCTGAAGCCATTTTTCTACAAACTCTCAATCAGACTTGGATAGAAAAAAAAATCCTGAAGAATGTACAAACTGAAAACCAATTTTTGTCTGTATAGCATCAACAGCAACGCTTGAGTCAGCTTTGTGTCAAGCCGCCATTTTCATTCAATCAATAGCGTCCCCCTGCACACATTCAGGGACCTGGTCGTGTCTTCAGATGAAACGGATTGTAGGAAAAGAAGCAGAAAGGAAAAGGAAAAAAGTTCCGCCGGACCTCGGGAGCCGGCCGCCTATGTCATGTGCGACCTTTGGCCACACCAGGGCAATAGTGAAGCTGCAGCAGGTGCAAATAAGCTTCAGACAGTCTTACAAGCACTGCTCAGAAATCTCAACTGAGGCACTCAACATCCAGGACTTGCCATTCGGATCTTGGCGCCTTGTGCTGGTTCCGACCTATTCACACATCGGTCCACTACTGACATCACCTCATAAGCCAACGGGGCACCCCACGCCGACTTTCGGCGAAGCATTGTAGGATGGCCACACCAGTGCGGCAACTTGCTCGACACAACCTCGGTGCCATCCGGATCTCGGCGCGTTCGACTCACTGTACCGCAAGAGTGACCGCAACTCAGCTGGACACGCCGTCTTTTGGCGCAGCATTGTAGGATGGCCACACCAGTGCGGCAATTTGCTGGACACCACCTCGGTGCCATCCGGATCTCGGCGCGTTCGAGTCACTGTACCGCAAGAGTGACCGCAACTCAGCTGGACACGCCGTCTTTCGGCGCAGCATTGTAGGATGGCCACACCAGTGCGGCAATTTGCTGGACACCACCTCGGTGCCATCCGGATCTTGGCGCGTTCGAGTCACTGTACCGCAAGAGTGACCGCAACTCAGCTGGACACGCCGTCTTTCGGCGCAGCATTGTAGGATAGCCACACCAGTGCAGCAACTTGCTGGTTACTAACTCGGTGCCATCCGGATCTCGGCGCGTTGTGCTGCCTTCGGCCTATTCGCACATCGGTCCACTACTGACGCCGCCTCACGTGCCAACGGATTTTCTACGCTTTTTGTAGCCCTATGCCGCATAACAGGTCATGTGACTTGTTTATAAAACTTTTCATTGGATCATTTTACTTTTGGTTTCCTAAAGATGGAAGGCTTGGTCATATGACCTAAAAATAACTTTTCATTGGTTTAGAAATTTTTTTTTTCCCAAACGATGAAAGCCCCACCTTGTTTCTGGATCATTCAGACTGAAGCTGGCGTCAGCATGAGAGCACCACCATCTCGTGGCTCCGTCGTGGTCATTCCGCGAGCAATCATGGCAGCCGCTCCCCACCGGAAGCCTGCGGGAGTCGGGGGCCCCCAAGACTTTTGTAGAATCTTCACGGCTGAGGGGACGCTTTTCGAGAATGGAGCCCAAGCCCTAGCAGGCAAGCGTCCGAGTTCCAAGGTGTCCCAGGCCCAAAACCGAAGAGCCGTCCGCCATTTTAAGAGTCATGTGGCAGGCGCCTATCGCTGCACTGCAAGAGTGGGAGCAACTCAACAACATGGTGAGCGAGACGCTGTAGCCGCAAGAGCGGGCGCAACTCAGATGGATGGCCGCCACCTGGGGAGGCCCGTTCACGCCGCCTCCCCCACGCCCCCACCCCCCGGGCCGCCGCACGCAAATTTTCGGAGCAGCATTGTAGGATACCAAAACCAGTGCGGCAGTTTACTGGACATCACCTGGGTGCCATCAACATCTCAGCGCGTTCTGCTGCCTTGGGACTATTCGCACAACAGACCGCTACTGACGAGGCCTCCCCCCGCCCCACCCGGGACGCCCCACGCCAATTTTCGAAGCAGCATTGTAGGATCCCAAAACCAGTGCGGCACCCAGGCGACATCACCTGGGTGCCGTCCAGAACTCTGCACGTTGTGCTGCCTTGGGACTATTCGCACAAAAGACAGCTTCTGACCATTGTTGCTTTTTTGGGTGAAAAATGTTTAAATGTTTTTACAGTTTTTGTTCCGTTCATTATAGTTAAATGTTAATAAAGTTTTAAAATCTAACTGTGTTGGAGTGCTATATATGTTTCAAAAATCGGGTGAATGGGGCCTTGAATCGGGTTATTGTCATGTGTGGGCTTTGCAAGTGTACTGCTACAAGATCGGACATTTCAAACTCAAATGCACGTTCTTTTTCTTACCTTTCCGAAGCATGGAGTGCAATAGTAGGCAGAGAAAGGGTGATGCACGTGTTGAACACTGCCTGGCCTGGCAAGTTGCTGGCAGTGCCCCCCCCGCCCGCTCCTGAAAGAGGGCACACACACACCGCCGCCCCGAGTACTTCACAAATCTTTAAAAGACCATGCGCTTGTTCATGAGGCTTAAATGGTTTATCACCCCTTCTAGAACCCCTGCATCGACCCTCTGACGTTTCCTGGAAGAATTAGCACGTAACACAATACCAAGCCCTGTCAGCTGAAACCCCCGAGAAATCATGGGGCATATTATCAAGGGGGTTTATTTCCGCTTTTTGGGCTTTAAAAGCCCAAAAAAAAGAGATAAAATTATCTCCCTATTACCAAGCTGTCGCTAACACCAGTTAGTGACAGCTAAAAGGAGATAGCGACCATCTTGGGCCCCGCTTTGCATATCAGTGATATTTATCACTAATGACATGCAAAGTGGGCGTGCCAAGATTTTAGCGACTGGAAACAGTCCCTAACCATCGCTATCTCCTATTACCAACTTTTGGAGATATTCGCGCTAAGCGCGAATATCTCCAAAACCTAACACCTGCCCTAAGCAGTTTTAGCCATGTTATCCAATGGGAAGTGGATAACATGGCTAAGAGCATTTGCTGGATAATGCATGAATATCGCTGACTTTTCAACGATATTCATGCATTGCGGCCGTTTTTTATCGCATTTGCGATAAACCTTGCTAATAGCAAGGTTTATGTGCGATAAAATTCGCCGATGTGCGGCGATAATTTTTGTCTCTAAACAAGTTAGAGACAAAAATTATCATTAGTTGTTGGTAATATGC
>NC_141697.1:897347969-897527969 GCF_964263255.1 Lissotriton vulgaris | reverse complement strand
ATCCTGTTCCACTT
The DNA here is from genome assembly GCF_964263255.1 of Lissotriton vulgaris. Taxonomy (NCBI): domain Eukaryota; kingdom Metazoa; phylum Chordata; class Amphibia; order Caudata; family Salamandridae; genus Lissotriton; species Lissotriton vulgaris. The sequence continues at coordinate 897,527,955 of NC_141697.1, read as the reverse complement.
GGGAGCCCTCAGGAAATCCTGTACAGACCACAGCGAGTTCAATAGCTTTTACATGCAGTTTATTGCCAAAGTGGCGAGTGCCCGGCACGATGCTTTTCAACAGTGTTAACGGTCTTGATCACATGACATACCACGGGCCAATGTACAATTTATACAAAGTCAAAACAGTGAAAAAAAGTGACATCACAACATCCGGTTTCTCTGTATGGAAATAGAAAACATACCAACAGTATATACCTATACCTATACCAATAGTAGTACTTATTTACCAGATTTCGTATTATGCAATATAGCTAATAAATAAATACTATAATATTTCAGTGCAAGTGCTAAAAATCATAAAGTCCTTCCATAAATCAATTCATAATTAAGTAATACACCAAAACTTATATTGACAAAAATAAATAGATTCTGAGAAGTTGGTACTAATGAGTATCCCAAGATAATGATGAGTATGGAGCATAACGCTACAATTTCATATATAAGAGAAACCCAAATTTAGAATCCTGTGTCAAAAAAGAGCAAATTCAGTTGAATAGAATATCTCACATAATTCCAGCCCACATTATTATCCTCCGCTTAAGCCCCATTAAAAGACTGGTAAAATCAAAGGTAAAAACTGAGAATTCCAAATAAAAACCCATGAAAAAACCTAGTCTAAAAACCGGACTAAAACTACGGGATAAAAATGGGATTTGTAATGGTAGAAGGATTGGAAATTGAATCCATAAAAAGTTACATTGCTCTATATCTATACACACAACACAGTATTTACAAAAAATAATGTATTTTCTCTCCATTATTCAAACCATTGGGCATCTTTGTATCGAGAGTAAGAATATAATATGACTCCAGTTGTCTCAGCTTTTTCTCCCTGTTACCACCCCTTATAGATCTTGGCACAGTGTCTACAACATAATAACTAAGTTCTTTCAAGTTATTGTTGTGCACATTTTTAAAATGTTTTGCCACGGGGTAGTTGGAGGTCAGAGTTCACTATAGCTCTCAAATGCTAGAAATATGCGATTAAAGGCTTGTAACTTAGTGCTGCCCATGTATCTCATTTTACATGAACATTCTAAAACATAAACCGCAAAATCTGTTCTACATGTTAAGAACTTAGTGATTTTAAAAGGACTAGGATCAAATGCTGTGGATATTTCACTTATGTTTTTGCCAAATTTACATGCCCTGCATTTAAAAAAGCCCACTCTATCGGACAACCAGTTTACAATTACTCTAACCTCCAGACTAGTTCTCACCAATGCATCCCTCATAGAGGGCGCATAGTTCTCACCAATGCATCCCTCATAGAGGGCGCATGTCTGAAAGTTATCTGTGGAAGCTCTGGCACAATTTGAGACATGGTTAGATCTGTTCTTATGAGAGGCCAGTTTTTGTATATTATTTTTCTAAACTGGTTCTCCTGTTGGCTATAAGATGTAATTAGTCTGTGTTATCAGTTCTAGGAGAGATGCTGTTGTTAATAGGGGCATGAGGTGTTAGCTGGGAACTATTTGTTTCCTCAATTGTAATGGGAGTGTTTGCTCTATCCAGAGCCACTCTTAAATCCCTTTCCTTGTATCCTCTATTCTTAAACCTCTGGAACGTCTCCGATTGGCACATCCTAAGATCACCATCTGAATTACAGATCCGTTTTATTCTCAAGAATTCCCCGTAGGGGATACTTCTTATCAAGTGTCTTGGGTGTGAGCTATCAGAATGTAACACCGCATTCCCAGCCGTACTTTTCATGTGCAACTCTGTCCTTACTGGCTTCTGCCGTAAACCTTAAATTGAGATCATTGTTATTGATGATTAAGCATGGGTGAATTTTGCGAATCTGGCGTTCGCGAATTTTGCGAATTTGCGAACTCGCAATCCGCAAAATCCGCGAATTCTCGCGAATTTGCGGATTTTTTTTTGTGTTCGCAAGGGTTTCTGCCAGTTTGCGAGGATTTTGTACCAGTTTGTGATTGCGAACTTACTTGTCGGCACCCAACGGTCGCGACTATGTTGTTTCTACGTCTGGTTCATCATCACAGGTTCACAGCACCCTCTGTTTCAACACTGCCAACCTTGTTTACCCATGCCACCCTCTGGTACATCAATGCCACCCTCTGGTTCATCATCATCTCTGTAGATTATGGGGGGAAAAAGCAAGCACACCTGCCCTGCTTCAACTGACATGAATTAATTTGGGGTTGATTTATTAATGTGTCACTGTTTTAAAATTCCAGTCTGGCACCTGCTTCCTTATCTGTAATTTGTTTTCTGTTGCAGTGCAATTTTTTTCTCCGAGACCTTTGTGGCCTACTTGTAGCTATTCTATGGGCTGTGAGGGTCAGAGCAGGGTCATACAATTGTTGCAACTAGCAACTGAACTCTGGAGGGGCCCCAGTCAGGAACCACTACAGGGAATGGTTACTAATGATGAATTTGAACTTTTGCACCTGCTGCTGAGTGCTTTCAGTTTAGCAAAACTCGTTTTTCTGCAGAACAGCAAATGTAATGCCCCAAACAAACTTACTTGTGAAAGTTTATTTCTAATCCAAAAGTGATCCAAAGAAAGTCAAAAGGCCTCAAATCCAAAAAAGGGCGGGCAAATGTCAACCTGAGGAGTTATTCTGATAAAAATCATCATTTTCAGAAGGTCTATGCTGCTTGCTAGTGGATTTCTTGTGCAGAATTGCAAATTTTGTAATTTCGCGAGTGCGAGATTGTTGCTGCCCGCCGCACCTACATGTTCGCAATTACAAACTTACACCGCACGCCGCAAAATTGTATCACCAAGAAAAAAAAATCCGCTGCGTGCAAATTTGCGGATTTTCGGTAAATTCGCGAGCGTTCGCGAATCGCGAATTTACCGAAAATCCGCAAAGTCATGTGCACTTTCTACAGATCCCTCCCATAGGACACTCACGTCGTCTATGAAATGCCACCAATGTTTAACCTGTGTATCAAACAGTGCCTTGTGGGTGGCTTTAAGGACGCGCTCCTCCCAATAGCCAAAGTGCAAACACGCATAGCTAGGGGAGAAGCACGCCCCCATCGCCACACCCCTCAACTGTGTGCGTATATGTGTATGTATATATGTGCATATGTATATATGTGCTTATGTATATATGTGCATATGTATATATGTGCATATGTATATATGTGCATATGTGCATATGTATATATGTGTATTTATATATGTATATATGTGTATTTATATATGTATATATGTGTATTTATATATGTATATATGTGTATTTATATATGTATATATGTGTATTTATATATGTATATATGTGTATTTATATATGTGTATTTATATATGTGTATTTATATATGTATATATGTGTATTTATATATGTATATATGTGTATGTATGTATGTATATATGTGTATGTATGTATGTATATATGTGTATGTATGTATGTATATTGTATGTATGTATATATGTGTATGTATCTATGTATATATGCGTATGTATGTATATATGTGTATGTATGTATGTATATATGTGTGTGTATATATGTGTATGCATATGTGTATGTATGTATATGTGTATGTGTGTATGTGTATGTATATATGTGTGAGTATATGTATATATGTATATATGTAGATGTATATATGTATATGTGTATGTGTATGTATATATGTATATATGTATGTGTATGTATATATGTGTGTGTATGTATATATGTATGTGTGTGTGTGTGTATGTATATGTGTATGTATGTATATATGTATGTATGTGTATGTATATATGTGTATGTATATATATGTGTGTGTATATATGTATATATATATGTGTATATGTGTGTGTATATGTGTGTATACGTGTGTGTGTGTATATATGTGTGTGTACATGTGTGTATATATACACACATACATACACAAAGGGCCTTTGAGTCAGCTCTCTTCTGCCATTAGTCTCTTTCATGTACACTCTGCTTACATCTAAGACTGCGAACTGCATGAGGTAATGGTTCAGTCCACATCAGTCATTGGATCTCTTGACCTGTGAATGTTGGCTTTTTCTTAGTATATCCACTTGAAAAGGAGTGTGCTACAGTGACTGGGCTGGTTGAGTGGTCCTTTATTTTTTAGTGTTCTCCTTTCATAGCCTTCCTCCCCTTGCATTTCTTTGCTTCTCATGTTTTTATTGTAATGTTTCTTTAGAGAATACTACAGCTTTACAAGCAGTCCTAGCAGGTCACATGCTTGCCACACATTTCATCTGCAGTGTATCACATTCCACATGGACACTTGTTCTAAATCAAAAGATGGTTTTGAAATGCTGTTGTCCATAGTGTGTAATTGTTTTACCATTCCAAAATGTTCAACCCATTGGTTCTAAATATTGTGGCCATGCTTGAACTTTAAAATGATAACTATTTACAATACTTTTGCAAGACTGGCACTCGCTGCTATGTTTCGTTTCGTCATTCCAAGGAAATGCCTCTTGATTTTAAATGCAAAAAGAACAGTTGATGGACGGAATGCTGAATCAATCAAACATTCACCCCAGTCACAGATCTGGGTTAAATCCATTGTTTTTTTGCATGGCACGCCATTCCAGTTTAGACCCAGCTACATGCAAATCAGTCTTGATCCTGTCCCCATGAGAACAGTCAGGCCAGGTCCCAAAACAAGCATCCTAGGACAGGTTTCGGTGTTTCACCACTCATCAACCAGGATAGCTTGAATCTGGTAGCTTTGGACTGGGGGTTAATGTTTGATGTGCTCTGCATTCTGCCCATCATCTGTATCTTTTTTACTTTCTCATCCTAAGTGGGTCGGGTGTGCCCAGACGTGGGTCCCTGGCTCACTGTGTCACCGGAATCAAGCTAGCCTGGCTGATGAGGAGTGATGCCCTGAAACCGGTCCCAGGATGATTGTTTCCGGTCCAGGGAGGACCTGGCTTGGCAGTTCAGGCTGGACTGATCCCATCAGGAACATGGTGAAGACTGATTTGCATATGGCTGGGTCTAAACTGGGGTAGCATGGTGAGCAAAAGAACAAGTGCCCCTCTAAATACTACACCTATTGAAAGTGCTCATCTTGTAAGGGCTGCTTTAAATGTAAAATCTATAGTACTTTAGAGAAAATGTCTCTAATGGGGTAGTGTGAGTTGTACTGGGGCAGAGTCGAAAGGAGTTTGAGGCATGTGTGGTAAAAAATAAAATAAGCTTGAGTAAACCCATTCTCTTTTTCTTTTGGTGCTGTGGTTGTCTTGGTTGCTTGTACCCATCAGCATCGACGGAGCGCAGTCCTACTCTATCCACTTCCTTCAACGCTAAGCGGAAAGTGTCTGAGGATGGCATCCAAGGTCTGGAGCTGTCAGCTAAAAAAAGGTAGGGCATTGCCTGCCTCACACTGCGACCAGGCTCACTTACCACAGTGGTGGTGGTCCTCATGCCTATCTGTGACCCGCTGCCAACACACCTGTGTGCTTATGAGTGGCCCAGCTTGATCCTGACCAGTCACCTTCTACTTTATCTGTCTACGGTATTACTTCAGAAACTAGCGTTTTAAAGCTTTTCTCGAGATGCTCAAGGCCATTAATTATTTTGTTTTGATTAATGTATTTGCATTTTAATGGAAGATTGCATGTTCCATCCCGTAACATTTTAGGAGCGATAGGTAATCAATCAGGTTTCTTGTATAGTGAGACTACTCACCCTTTAGGGCAGAGGTCTTCAAACTTTTTGCTCTGAGCCCCCCCTAAGCAAAATGTTTTGAGTTCGGGCCCCCCTACAAAACTTTAAGGCAACGATTGGTGGAGCGGGAGGGACATGGTTGTGTGCATGGGACAGGGCTTATGAGATGATTTCCAGAGTACTTTTTCTATAGCTCATAACCACACTAAGTATGATACTTATAAAACAGCAAATGCATCAAACAAAAACACGTATTGTCCCAAAAATACTGCTCCCCATAATTGGGGTGTTGCGAGCCCCTCACACTCTTGGACCCCAATGCAACTACACCTGCTGTATTATTGATAACAGCAGTCCTGAGAGGCAGGCTATCTCCTTTGCATCTTTGACCTCTTCCCAACCATGCCTGACCATCACTCCGATTTTGAATAACGTTCTCTGTCCCTTTCAGAAAAAAATTAAGCTCCCACACATTGTCTCCCTTTTTCTGCAAAGGTGCCCTCAGTCCTAATGCTGAAAATGAAAATAAGCTCCCATGCCCCTTTTTAAGGTTGACAGTGATGACTGTGATGCAGTGGGCCCCAGTCCTGCTGCATATGCTTAATTATTGATAACCAGCAGTGGCCACTTACACACCTGGCAGCAGTACCTGCTTCACTAATGAATTGCCTTTTTTAAAGAAAAAAAGGGGGAAAAAAGTCTACGTATATTACCGCATTTGCTACGTAATCCATCATCTGCTGCATAGTACTGCAGATCCAATTCTTCAATGCTGTAAACCAGTAATTACAAACATTCTATTCTCGAGGACAGATTTATGTATTTTCGATAATTCTGCTTTATTGTGCACTACAGGAAGACCGATACATTCTTGTTGCACATTTATGTTTTTAAGTGAACCTAGTTCTATGTATGTTGCGGTTTATTTTGCTGCACTTCTTTTGTGGTCTTCTGCAATGTTTTTTAAATATGTTGAGCGTGGATTAAGCAGCCATTGAATCTCCCAAACCTACTTTGGGATGGGATCACCACAGACACCTTGTTGTTGTCATTAGGCTGTTTGAGCTCAGGTACAAAAAACAACCATCTGCTTTTTGCCGCGCAGATTAATATGTCCTCACAGCACTCAAATAAACATTAACTATTCCATTTGCCGCTAAACAATTCCCACCCCCTTTAACAATTTATTCTTTAACTTCATCTTGACAACTTCCGTTAGTGACAAACCCTTTTGCCCTTTCCCCTGACTTTAATATTTCTTTGCACCGAACCAGCCTATCTGGCCCTAGACCAAGCTTGCCTTCCTTTCATTCCACGATTCTCCTCTTACTTTCTGTTGCTCTTTTCCCTGTTACCTCTAAATTCGTCCTTAGTGCCTTTTGATGAGCTTGACCCCTAATACCCTAATACCTCTTTCTCTGACTGCATCTCTTTCCCAGTGCTCGACCTGCTGCTGAACCCTATTGTCCCTGTGTACAGAGTGGGCTGGTAGGCTCAGTGCTTCCCTAGAGTAACTGCTCGGTTGTGAATTCAGTGCTGTGAAGCAATTACCACTCCCAAATCTCACGGGGTGAAGAGGGCAGTGCCTAGCAATCCACCCAGTGCCCTGCAAGTCCCTCCGTGTGTGGTGTGCATTTAAACCTCATAGGAAATATCAATTGAATTTACCAACACTGTGTTCTGTAATTACCACATTTCTTATAAACATGATTCAAGCTGAAAAAAACAGCTTCCACAAGATTCGGGACGATGGAAATTTCTGTAATAAAGGTCTAACTATTGATGATTAGGCATCCTAATAAATACAGCCAGTTATTAACTCTGTGATATTCAGTGGGTTTTGAAGCACTTATTTTGGTACTCTTGCTGTTAGCAGGATGTTAGTTAAATTAATTCTTAAGCATTCCTCACATAGGTCAGGAACTGAAATGGGGCAAAAATAAAAATACAATAAAAAAATTTCAGCAATTGGTCAAGAAACATCATTTACAATGCAATAGCGCTAACTCTCACAAATTCGAGACCGATAGCATTACAAATGATTGTTTTTTAGAAACCTTTTTGACCCTGCCAGGACACTTCCTGACCTCCGCCCCCACGGCATTCTGATCACAGGTCTCACAAGGGCTTGGAAGTAAATGAAGACCGCCTGGAAATGCAGCACATAAAAAACGTGCACTTCCAGGCCATCTTCATTTACATGCAATTGCAGAGACATTTGCGCCCCCCTGGGAACTCATCCACGCCCCTCCCCCAGGGGGGCGCGCCCACAGTTTGAAGACCTCTGCTTTAGGGTCTCAAGGTGTTGGAGCAGGGGGGGGGGGGGTCAGGTCTTGAGGTACTTCCTGAATTGAGGCAGTGATGGTGATTGCCTGAGGTGTAGATGCAGGGAGTGATTCATTGTTCACTTTCAAAACAAGATGCGGTTACTGCAAAGATCATTAAGCTGCCTTGTTTGAGCTCTTTAGTCTTTGTGAAACAATAAACGTATATTTTGTTTTATTATAATCTTTCAGTGCTTAGTTTTTTCCAAATGGTTTACCGCAGTGCTGTTGTATGAGAAGTGCAGTATCTAGTAGTGACACATGTCCATTGACCTCATTTTATACAATTGTTCTTCGGACCGTCGAAAAAACATGAACGCTCAGATTCACCAAAGGTTTGGTTTACTCCTGTAGGAATATTCGTAGCTTTGAATTAAATACATAGTTCATTTGAACTGCACAGACGTATGCTGCAGTACCCCTTCGACACATTCCATTAATTATGTAGTGGAGAGTAAATCTCAGACCATATCCAGGGTTGAAACGCATCTTGCACAAATATTTGAATATGAACAAATCAGAATGTTTATGGCATTACACCCGTATGTTGCACCATGATATAGAGCAACAAAAAGGATCGGTGTATATTGAGGATGTCCGTTATTACCAGAAGTTCTGGATTTAGACTTTATGTGCTTGCAGCTATAAGTCTTTGTGTCCTGACTTTTACTTTGTATATGTTCACTTTAGGAAATCTTCTCTGGAGACCCCCCAGGAGGACGTCTTGGCTGACCACGCGCGTCTGGTAATCATGGCTTCTTCCAAAGGTATCGAGCAGGGGCTGCACGGGATCATGCAAACTATTCAGGGGAACAGAAAAGGAGGCGGCGGGGGTTAAAGGCGTTGAACAGTGTTTAATTTGAGCCTGTGGTTTCCGGTGCTCGGCACCGACACTTAATTTGTTTCCGGTGCTCGGCACAAGCACTCAATTGTCAACACCGCTCTTATGACTGTCTGCCACATGGTGGCACTGCTCATCTAATTTAGAGATGAGCCGAACAATGGCAGTTTATTAATACTTATGCATTAAAATGACTAATACCTGCCTCCCCAGCCATTCCTTTAGCTTTGGGGACCTGGAGTAATCTGAACTGTCGCACTTTAAGTAAAAGATGGTTAGTAGTTTTTTGGCAGCGGTGACCCGGTTATGGGTGGTGCAAGCTGCAGGGCTTCCTAGTCAGAGCCCTGGCACTTACTATTTTACAAATTGAGCACTGGTAAAGTAACAAACAAACCTGCTCTTTTATTAGCAGCAAGGTGCATGCTAGGGATTTGCATCTGACTCCACCTCCAGACTCTTCAATTTGCTTCAAAGCTGTAACACAAATACTTTAAAAAGTAAAAAGTTGTTTAAGAATTCTTTTTTGGGGGAGGAGCCTAACAAGCGACCAAGATGGCCGAGTAGGGGTCCTGCTCTGGCGACCCCCCCTTCCTTGCGGCGTTATCCTTCCATCTATCCTGATGCTGCGCCCTGCCCCTGACTTTGAAAGAAGACGTTACTCCTGCTGCGGGCACTCCGGACCATCTCCGTTGCTCTGGTGTGGAGTTGTGTCTTCCGATAGAGTGGGGGCTGGAGGTCCGTGACAACCGGGACCTCCAGTAGAAGAGTGGCTGATCCGAGTTGATCGACAACGGGTCCCAGAGACTGGAAGTTCCAGGCCCGATTTTCACCCGGCGCTCGCCTGAACATTCCCGTAGCCCCCGCGGGGGTGAAGAGGGGTGAGGGCCCGATTGAGGGGCCTGAGCGCTGAAAATCACGCCTACTTGGCCCCTTGGCTCCTGCAGTAGTGTTACCTGTGGATCTCTGAGCCTCCCAAAACCTGCAACGAAGCAGGCACCTAGAGGAGTTGGTGATCGGTGGCTGGGTGGAGTGAGCTGGGAAGTGTCACTTTGCCCGCTTCCTATAGCTGGTCGCCAAATGTGCTAGGCTGGGGTGTGGTGCAGTGGTCAGAGTGTTCGCCACGTGCTCTGGGATACGGATTGCATGTGGTCCACTTGCTGCACTGGCATAGTGCAGTACCCTGGATGTGGTGCCCTCCTGCAAGTTAAGCTTTTGACGGCCAGATCCACTGGTCGTTCCAGCAGCAGGGGGAGCAGCGGATCTGTGCAGCGGGGTGGACTGTCCCTATCTGGGTCTCTGCTTGGAGATCATGATAGTGCCTCTGGAGGTGGTGCTGATATTTTTGAATAATTACCCTTTGCCCGCGGAAGTGAGTTTGGAGAGGGAAGAGCTCAGCCGGCCTATTTCTGCATCTGAGGTCCCGGAATGGGCTGGCGAGGGCCCCGGGAAAGCGCGCTCCGAGCTGCTGACATCGGTGAGTGGCAGGAAGGTTCAGACGCGGTGAGCCTGGGTGCCTGGTGTGGGCCCTGGTTCGTATCCGGTGCCGCTACACTAGGAAGTAAGATGGTTACCAAAACCGACGCGGACAGACCTCAACCCAGGACTTCCAAGGGGTCCAGAACCATCCAGTCAAATAAGTTGGATCGATATACCTTGCCCAAGGGGTCCCCAGTGGACACGAAGAAGACCGCAGTGGGTGGAGAGGAGGCCACGCTCAGTTCCACGGAGCCAACTTTGGCAGATCTCATGGCGGCCATCAACGGGGTTCAGGCGTCCCTGGGCCAGAAGATGGAGGCCCTTGACAATAAACTTGATACGGTAATGATCGAGGTGGGGCTGATGCGAGCAGATCTCACAAAGGCGAATGAGAAGGTGAAGGCGCTGGAGGTCAAGACGGCCAGCCTGATAGATGTGTCCCAGCTGCAGCAAGAAGTACAAGACCTAAAGACCTTAAGAGCCCTGACAGACTGCAAATTGTATGACTATGAGGGAAGGGCCAGGCGTAATAACATTCACATTCTCGGGGTGCCCAAGAAATCAGAGGGCCAAACGCCGGATCTGTTTGTGGAGGACATTGTTCTCAACCACCTTAAGCCCAAAGGGCTAAGCAATTTCTTTACAGTTGAGCGGGCGCACAGGATATCCGGAGGAAGACTGCGAGTTGGAGCGCCCCGCGCCCCATGATTGCGAGAGTCCTGAATTTCTGTGACAGGGATGTGATCCTACAGACGGCGCGCTCGAGGTCCCCTCTGAAATATGAAAATCCGACCCTCTCCTTCTTCCCGGACTTCACCCAAACGGTGCAGAAGCAGCGACAGAGTTTTTTGTCGGTAAAGAAGAAAATAAGGGATAAGGGGATTAAATATGCCATGATGTTTCCGGACCGCCTCCGGGTGGAATTTAAGGGAAAGACTGGTTGGACACCGTGCATTCGACCGATGCGGAGGTTCGAGATCAAGATGAAGCAAATGAGCAATAGGAGGGCCCACAATGGAGATCGCAGGACTTAATGTGAAGTATGGTATGAAGGGGGGGTGGGGCGGGTCCCGGTTGACTCTCTTGATTTGGCATGTCAGACTAAACTTACTGGCGCCCAGCCTGGATTTGAGAAGTAGCGGCGAGGGTGGGGGGGAGGTGGGTGGGTCTCGTGGGCCCTCCTTCCATTTACTACTTTTAGTTAGTGTAGATTAGTTTTTGGGCGACAGGCACACTGCTAGTTGGGGATGAGCGCAAGCTACAGGCAGGGGTGGGGGGTGAAGGGTTCAGTATCGGGGAGGTTTGTTTCCGGTGGTTTCACCAGTTGTGGGGATTGTTGACGGCATCAGCACATTGTATTTGATTTGCAAGCAGCATTCGGGGGATGGTCATTTCCTTTTTGCACATGATGATGGGGGGTAGGGACCTAAAGGTTTTGAGTTGGAATGGGAACGGGTTCGGGGACAAAATTAAGCGCATTGTGGTTCTACAGTATCTTAAACGCCAGGCGCCGGATGTGGTTTTGCTCCAAGAGACACATCTAGTTGGTAATTCATGTAAGGCGATGCACAGAATGGGATACAAGTTGGTGGCCCATGCGGGATTTACGTCTGGTTCCAGTGGGGTGGGCATCCTGACCAGGAAGACGCTCCTGTTGGTAATAGATTCCAAGTGGGAAGATGATAGGGGCAGATATGTGGCCATTACAGGTCGTTGGGAAGGGCATGTTCTCACCCTTTTATCTGTTTATGTCCCCCTGGGTATGCAGTCCACCTCATTCTCTGATCTGGGAAAGCTGTTGCTCGAACTGCAGGCTGGGCTGTTGATTTTCGGGGGAGATTCCAACGCGGTGGTTTCTGGAGCACTGGATAGACATCCCCAGCGGGATATGGGGAGTGCCCAGCGATGGTTGCCCGACTTCATTGATACAATGGGCTTAGTGGATGGCTGGAGAATACTTCACCCTGATCAGAAGCAATCCTGTTTTATTCCGGTGCTCACTGCAGCCTCTCCCGTCTAGATTGTTTGGTTCCGGCGACTCAGGCTTCTTGTGTTACTGAAGCTGCTCATCTCACTAGGGGTATTTCAGATCATTGTCTGCTTTGGTTTCGACTTTCCATCGCTTCAGGAGCGGCAGGTAGGATAGCCCCCATCAACCCTGGGTATTTGCGTAACCCTAAGCTTCGCAAGGACCTCATTAAGGCTCTAGATGACTATTTTGCGGACAATGAAGGTTCGGTGTCCTCCTCCATGTCTCTCTGGGAAGCCTTCAACACGGTCATTAGGGGTCAGGCACTATCACTGATAGCGGGAACAAAAAAGGAAAGGAATAGAGAGGTCGTTGATGCAGAGACTGAGATTGGTCGTCTGGAGGAGGAACTGGAACAGAAGGTAAATCAGGCTAAACTGCATCTCTTGATACTTAAGCAGTATGAATATAAATTACTGGTCACTGATAGTGCTAGGGCCCTCGGTAGGGAGTAGCAGGGCAGGCTTTATAACCTCGGGATAAGGCAGGGAAACTTATTGCTTGGTTGGACAAAAGGGACAGGGCTGACTGTGTTGTCCCGGAACTTGTGACAGATGGAGGGGAATCGATTAGGGTTCCACAGAATATCGTTGATAGCTTTGCGGCATACTTTTAAACTGTATATACCTCGGTCTCTGACCGTCCGGAGGAGGACTCCCATTTGTTGCTTCGCGATATACAGCTCCCTAGTCTGTCTGGTGATGACCGTGATTTTATGGATAGTGCCTTAACGACTGATGAAATCGCCCAAGCAGTTTGCTCCCTGAACTCGGGTAAAGCACTGGGACCCAATGGGCTCCCAATTGAATTTTACAATTTCAGACCTGATAAACTGGCTCCTTACCTTAAATGTATGTTTGTTGAGGCTCGGGAGAGAGGGATCTTGCCCAGTGATCAGAGAGTTTCGTCTGTGGTGGTGATTCACAAGGAGGGTAAACCCAGGACTAACTGTGCGTCTTATAGGCCTATTTCTTTATTGAATGCAGAGCCCAAAATTCTTGCCAAGCTTCTCTCTAATAGGCTGGTGAAAATGGTTAGCAGACTGATCCACCCAGACCAATCGGGCTTTATTCCTCACAAAAATACAGGTCTGAATTCAGGCAGGTTGCATGGCCTGATAGCCAGGGCCCATACTCTGCAGGAGCCATCTGTAATAGCATCACTTGATGCAACCATGGCCTTTGATAACGTAGAATGGTCCTATCTGTGGGCTGTTTTGACTAAATTCGGATTTGGCCATAACTTTATTGGCTGGGTGCGCTTATTGTACACCGAACCACTCGCCCAAATAGTCATTAATAATCTGGTATCAGCGCCCTTTAGTCTTGGTCGGGGCACTGGGCCGGGGTGCTCTCTCTCTCCCCTTCTATTCTCGTTGGCCCTTGAACACCTGGCGGCTTGGTTGCGCTGGGAGCCATCCATCCGGGGCTTTCGGTGGTCTCCCGATTGGGAGGACCGAATCTCCTTATATGCGTACGATATTCTACTTTATTTAACCTCTCCTCGTAAGTCTCTTATTGTCGTGTGCGATGTCCTAGCCTCCTTTGGTAGGAACTCCGGGCTTGTGTGGCTGTGCTGGGGGATACTCGCGTTGGCCGGGCTTTGCTCCGCTGAGGTGCTGCGACCTTTGCCCCCACTGTCTCCTCTGCTGGCCGGGCTTTGCTCCACTGGTGTTCCTGCACTACATCTCCCAGCAACCCTGCACCCCTGACCGAGGCGAGGACGCCGCTTCCCTCATCATCCGGCGCCAGGAGGCGCATAAAGGTCTGTTTATTTATATTTATTTATAACAGCATTTGTAAAGCGCGAACGAAGGCCCGTGGGCATCTCAGCGCTAAGTAACTGCAATGTTTAGCCAACAAGGGGAGCTGAAGTTTATTGATTAAAAAGCCAGGTTTTGAGGTTTTTGCGGAAAGACCAGAGGGAGGTACTGGTCTTGATTGAGTGAGGCAGTGTGTTCCACAATTTCGGTGCGGCTACGAGAAATCTTCTGTCACCCCAGTTGACAGATTTGGTTCGGGGGACCACCAGTTCCAAGGAACTGGAGGAGCGCAGTGTTCTGGAAGGGCAGCAGGGGGTTAGGTTCTGAGTGAAGAACACTGGTCCTGCATTGTGTAAAGCCTTGTATACCAAGCACAGGGATTTAAACTTAATCCTCTTCTTCACCGGAAGCCAGTGAAGTTGTCTTATGGTGGGTGACACCGATTGGTATTTAGGGATTCGCCCTAGGAGCCTGGCGGCTGCGTTCAGAATAGCCTGCATTTTCGATAACACTCTCTCCTGGGCACCTAGAAACAGAGCGTTACAATAGTCTAGGGTGGAGAGTACCAGGGAGCTTACCAATGTTTTGGGCGGTGTTTTCCGGTAGAAAGGGCAGAATTTTCTTGGTGAGCCTTAATTTATGAAAGGCTGAGGAGGATATCTGGTTAGCATGTGGTAAGAAGTTCAGACGATTGTCGAACAGGACTCCCAGGTTCCTCACTTTGTTAACCGGGTCTGGGGGCTGGCCCATAGGTGAAGGCCACCAAAGGGGGGACCACTCCGGGGAAAGATTGCCAAAAATTACAACTTCCGATTTATCGGAGTTTAATTTCAAACAGTTGTGTGCCTTCCAGTTCCCGATTGCCAGCATGCCCTGGTTGAACAGGATGGCTTTCTGAGGCCCGTCATTTTTGACGGCGAGGACCAATTGAGTGTCGTCTGCGTAGGACGTGAGGCTCATCCCGTGTGCCCTGATGACATTGGCAAGGTCCGACACATAAATGTTGAATAGTGTCGGACTGAGGGATGAGCCTTGGGGGACTCCACATGGTAGTGAGAGGGGGGAGGATTCAAAAGGTCCTACAGTGACGACCTGGGTCCTGTTAGCCAGGAAGGAAGCAAGAAGATTTTTGGCATTGCCTCGAATGCCTATGCTCTCGACACGGCCGACCAAGGTGGTATGGTCGACCGTGTCGAAGGCCGCCGATAGATCCAATAATATCAGGACAGCAGTGCCTCCCACATCCCTGATAGATCTGATGTCGTCCGCCGCTTTGACCAAGGCCGTCTCAGTTCCATGGAAACGGCGGAAGCCAAACTGCGATTCGTCCAGGCATTTGTTTTCCTCGATAAAGGAGGAGAGTTGGGCATTCATGATTTTTTCCACTATTTTCGCTAGTAGTGGGAGACTGGCGATGGGGCGGTAACTTTTGAGTTCTTCTTTATCCAGCGTTGGTTTTTTGAGGAGCGGTTTTATAAGAGTTTTCTTTAGTGTTTCATGGTAGATACCGGTGCTAAACATGGAATTGCAGATATCAGTTATGGCCGGGAAAACTGCATCCATGATTGGCCGCAGGACCTTCAGAGGACAGGGGTCTAGGGCCGAGCCGGATTTAATGGAGGATACAATGTTTAGCACCTGCGGACAAATCACCTCTCTAAACTGAGGGAGGATTGGTCCATCAGGTTGAATTGATGGCCTATGGGAAGGGGTTGCTTTGTTAGCGAAGACCCGATAAATGTCGTCAACTTTACTGAAGAAAAACTTGGACAAAGCATCACAGAGAGCTTGGGACGGGGGAGGTGTAAGATCGACAGAGAGACCTGCTAGTTGTTTGGTGGTCTCATATAGAGATTTATTCGAGTTTTGTGCAGTTTCTATTTTGTTGCAATAATACTTTTTTTTGCGTCAAAAATAAGATTTTTGTGTTTTGCTACAGACTCTTTGTACAGGGATTTGGCTTTGGGAGTGTAATCCTTCCACCAGTGTCTCTCTTTGTTTCGACACTGTTGCTTTTGTGTACGCAATTCCTCCGTGTACCACGGGGCTGACGAGGTAGATCTATTGCGTGACCGTTGTTTAACTTGGACCAAATCTTTGGCTGCCGAGCTAATCCAGTTGTGAAATTGAGAGGTAGCGGTGTTAGGGTCGGGGGATAGAGTGGGGAGGGTGTCCTTGAGCAAGGTTTTCAGCCTGCATTCATCTATGTCATCCCATGCCAGGTAGGGTTGACGGGGATTGGGGTTAGGTTTATCGGCCAAGGGGTCCCTCGTCCCGTGGGGACGTGTCGGGAGAAGCCCGGGACAAGGGCGGGACAGTCTGTAGCCGTCCGGGGCCTGGAGAGGCCGGGCTGGGCCACCCCCCTTGGCGTTCAGAGTCACCAAGACCTCCACAGGTTGTCGAACAGACAATATCTCAAAGTAAGACAGTCTAATAAAATTCCTGGACTGGGACTCGAGGTATTTAAAACTTGAACCTACATCGAGGGGAGAAAGGGGGAGTGTGTTGCATGATCCACATCTAGTAAGAGGGGGTATTTGCTTGTTGGGGGATAATTGTACCGGAAAAAATTAGGGTAGCCCTGGCATAATAGTCCTATCTTTTACAGCATGGCCAGTAGTGTGAAAACTCATTCATCTAAGGTTAAATCACATAATACCCTTACCAGCCCCTGAGCCTAATTCATCACTCCCCCGTAATGTACAGCCTACCGCGATTGATCTTATGTTGCGGAAATCTATCGGTGTAATCTCTAATGAGATAGAGCGTACGGAGAGACGCCTATCCCTAACCCCAACAACTGATCTATCCACCCCCCCGAAGGTAAACGACCACGAGATAGTGGTCGCTTCCCCACAGGTCACTCTGGAGTCACCCGTTTATGATATTCCTTGTGCCCAGATGCATGTTGTCGCAGAGAAGGTGATATCTTTGCCAGAAGTAATTAGCAGTAAAAGAAGAAGAGTAGGCCTAAAGAAGTTGTGCGTTAAGAAAACAAAAACGAGGTCCACCACCCGCTAACCAATTGTATAGATATAGACGTTACGGAAGCACAAGCATTTGAGGAACCAACCCCACCAAGCTGGATGGCCCAAATAGTCTTGGGTATACAAATCCACCTAGAAAAATTAAATGAAATGAAATGAATGAGACTTATATAGCGCACGACTTACCCTGGGGCATCTCAGCGCTTGCTTAGGGAACCCGTCCTGGTATTCCCCTGTGAGATAACCCTGGCAGGGTATCCACAAGGTGAAAGTCAGGCATCCCACCGCGAGGGGCAGTTGTGGAGATTAAGCAAGCTATTGCCCAGAGTCGCAGAGTGTGAACCCGTGAGTCGAGAAGGCACCGGAGCGAGAATTAACGAGTCCGTGGAATTTATTGAGCCCAAGACCCGCGGAGGCGGGGAATTGAACCCTGGTCCCGGGCCGAACTCAAGCTCCAGGTCTGCCGCCTCTAACCCCTGAGCCACACTTCTCCACCCAAATGTATTGTTAGCCAGATTAAACCACTAGCTAGCAGGTTAGATAAAATAATAAATGAATTAAACAAACTGGGTAGGACCCAGGATATTACTATGAATACCAAACCACCAGACAACCCAGCTATTATGGTCATTAGTTCCGATCCTCAGCCCCCTATTCAAACTATAAGTGCTAGCAGCAAGCAACACACTATCATGCAGGCACCAACTATTTTAAATACAGCAATGCCATTGGGTGTTGTTAACAGTCCGGGGGCAGGGACATTGGGTGCACACGTGGGGACGAGTCAGGTGCCATTGCAACCACAAAACAATAAGCTCCCGACTCCTAAATCAGTAGAGACACACCACAGAAGGTGGGAGATTAATGGAAGAAGTATCAGTCCCGTGCCAATCATTAACTTACCCCCTGAAGCTTGCCCTTACGTAGTTGTACTGGTGGGGGTCCCGGAACTAAAGCCTGAACAGAAAGAAACGCACACCAAATTAAAAAACAAGATAATAAATTGGCTAAACCAGAATAGACCACTGTCAGATAACAAAAGTGGGGAGATCCTGCATGTGAGAAGGGTGAACTGCACAGGCACTAAAAGTAAAGACATGCTAGGCAATTGTATAATTGTGAACTTTAGGGACACAAGCTTAGTGGAATACATATTAAACAGTGGCTATACAAGTCAGACAAGCACCATAAGACCTCGACCACTGGGACATTTTTACCCCGCGCAACCGGTCATCCATGATCCAAGGCACAATTTTGGGAGACCAGGGATGGGCTCAAAGGCACCCAGGGATAGCAATTATACCCGGGAGGGTTTGGAGCAAAAAGAACAGGGCTCAGCTTATTGGACAAACAGATTTAGTCCTTTACTGTCCCTTGATGCGAATGATTGACTGTCTAGGTCAGTGGACCACCTAGTTAAATCAATGTGGGTGGAGGCTGAAAAAACTAACTCTCAGGAGATGTCAGTACTAGTGTCAGAGGTGACTGATAACGTTAACCCATTACAACCCCTTGATAGAAATTTGCTTAATGTGCATGTAAATCGAAACAGGGGGATATCACCTGAGTATGGGAAACTTAATAGTATTTCAGAAGGCCCTATCCAGGAAAATGAGCAATGGGTGTCTCTAGCACCCCAACCCATGCAGGGACAGGGGGCACAACCTGTGCTTGTAAGGTCTGAGATGGGGCTAAACATCGAGACCATGAGACGAATAGATATAGCTAGGGAACAACTCGCAGAGGGGGGGCCAAAAATATTATCGTGGAATATAGTTGGTTTGGCGGGGAACTTTGACAACAAGGAGTGGCGACACTATATCAGGTGGTTCCAGATTATCGTTTTGCAGGAGACTTGGGCGGTAGATAGCACTCTTTAACACATAGCAGGCTACAAATGTTTTTTTGTGCCAGCACAAAAAGCTAGATCAGGAAGAGCAATCGGAGGGTTAGCGCTATATGTAAACCTAAACCTGGAAGGAGTTTGGACACTGCCACCCTGGTCTTCATACACTCTCCAGGGGGCAGGATTTACCGGTGGCGGGTTGAGGTTGATTTTATTCAACATTTATAATACGGGGATGGCAAAAGGAAATAACTTTGCACTTCAGGAACTAGATCACAGACTGAGACAGGAGTTAGCTCTCAGGAAAGGGGTCGTAGAACCTTCTGTACTAGTGATGGGTGACCTAAATTGTCATATATGCCCAAATCTGTTCCCTCTGAACAGAGACTGGTCATGTTCGACGGAGAAGGGTCCACATTTTGAACACACGGTAGAGGGAACAGCTCTTAGTAAACTCCTAAGAACCCATGCTCTGGAACACACGATTGACCTGGCCAGTTTGGAGAAAGATGGGTCACTGACCCCGACCTTTAAAGGAAGAGGATGTTCCTCGTACATAGATTACATTTTAGTGTCCAAACTTTTTAGAAACTGGATTAGTTCAGTAAGGATTGAGTGGAGAGTATTTAGTGATCACAACCCTCTAGTCCTAGAACTTATACACTGAGGAAGACCCAAGAAGAGTTTACACCTGAACACTGAGCTGAGGGCAACTGATCAGGGTAGATGGCTCAGGTGGTCAAAAATTGATGGTGAGGTATTCTATAAATCCCTAATGGCCAAGGGGCAAAAATTGATCGAGAACTGTCTAGACCTAAAGATAGAGGGGAGCTCCCTGGTCGGGCGTTTGAGTCTGTTACCATTTTGGTAGAAGATCTACTTAAGGCAAAGGGCCCTAGGGGGAACACCTCCCAACCAAGATGGTTTGACAATAAATGCTAACGAGCCCTGAGAGCCTTAAAATCAAATCTGAAATCTAATCCTAGGGACAAACTAAGAATAGCTCACTGTAGACAGACATATAAAAAGGTTCTGAAACCTAGAAAGAGCTCTCTTCAAGCTGAAGCGTGGGCAGACTTAAGGTAGGCTGGTGAAAAAGGGGACTTGACAGAATTCTGGAGGATAATCAACAGGCCATTCTTCCAGGATAGTACCACCCCTGGGATAGGGACAAACATCTCACCCGAACAGTGGTTGACTCATTTTGAGGGTCTTTATAATCACAACCAGGACACAGACTGGGAGGGGGGGGTGGGATGGAAAGCGGAGCACATGCGTAGAATTCTCCCTAGAAGAAGTTATCAAGGGGATCCAAGGCCTCACTCGCAACAAAGCTCCAGGCCCTGATGGCACCCCACCCGACCTACATCTGAGCAATGTAGACTTATGGGCCCCCATTCTGACGAGGGTATTTAATGCGGCCGTTAAGTCTGGATTGCCCCGTTCATGGTCTACCGCAATAATTGTCCCCATCTTCAAGAAGGGCAATAGGGATAACCCCCAATGCTACAGACCAATTTCATTGATTGATGTCTCAGGCAAAATTCTGGGCCGGGTAATCTTGGAACGGCTTATGGATTGGACGGATGAGCATTGCATCATCGCAGATACCCAGTACGGTTTCTGATCAGGGAGGTCCACTAGTGACCAATGTTTGAACCTTTACATGCTGGTGGCAAAATACACCAAAGCCAGCAATGAAGCCATATACATGGGGTTCATGGATCTAGCAGCCACGTTTGATCACGTGAACAGGAATAAGTTATGGGCCATGATGAGTAATATGGGCATTGACCCAGGTCTGATTGACATCCTCAGAGAGTTACACTGGGACACCACTGCCAAAGTCCGCTACAATACGGAGGGGGGGGGAACACAGAACCCTTTCCGTGCACTAGCGGAGTGAGACAAGGCTGTATTCTTGCCCCCTTTCTATTCTCGTTTTACATCAATAATTTAGAGAGGACCCTGATTGCCTTGAATACAGATTGCCCTAAAGCAGGTGCGCGCCACATACCGGTGCTTTTGTACGCGGATGACGTGGTCCTGCTCGCCCGCACCCCGAGGGCCCTGCAGTGTCTAATTGATGGGTTTGCTAACTTCATTGACACTTTAGATCTGTCGGTGAATTTAAGCAAGTCCTTCGTGATGCTGGCAGGCATGAATCCCTGTAGGAAGTTCTCATATAAAATAGGGACCCACACTCTGGAGAAGGCGCAGTCCTTCTCTTATCTCGGGCTGCTTCTTGATGGGGCACTGAAATTTTAATCTTTGGTAGAAGAGCGGTGTACAAAACTCATATCTTAAAACGGTGCCATAACAAATTTTGCCCGTAGGTTGGGCTGCTGGTCCCCAGAACATGTCATGAACCTTTATGGCTCCATAAGCAGCACGAAAGCCATGTATGGAGCTGAAGTGTGGGGCTTTGCGGATGTCAAGCAGTTACAGCTGGAGGAAGATAAATATCTACAAAGGATCTTAAAAATCCATCAGAGCAATCAATCAATCAATCAGGAGTTTGTTAAAGCGCAACTACTCACCCATAAGGGTCTCAAGGCGCTAGGGGTGGGGGGGTGCAGGTTCCATTCCATCAAGAAGGGGGTCTGTCGAAGAGCCAGGTTTTGAGGTTTCTTGCGAAGATGGGGAGCGATGTTGTCTGTCTGACGTGGAGCGGAAGGGCGTCCCATGCTTTGGCCGCAAGGAAGGAGAAGGAGTGGCCTCCCGATCTGGTCTTTCTGGTGCGGGGGACCTCAGCGTAGGAGAGCTGGGCTGATCGTAGGGTCCTTTGGGGTGCGTGGAATTTGAGCCGGCTATTCAGGTATGCTGGTCCGGTGCCGTGGAGGGCCTTCTGTGCATGGGTGAGCATCTTAAAGGTGATTCTCGCCTCGACGGGGAGCCAGTGGAGTGTGCGCAGGTGCTGGGAGATGTGGCAGTGTTTTGGCAGGTTGAGGACCAGTCTTGCAGCGGCGTTCTGGATGTTCTGTAGCTTGCGGATGAGGTTTTTGTTTATTCCGGCGTAGAGTGCGTTGCCGTAGTAGAGTCTGCTGGTGACCAGGGCGTGAGTGACTGTCTTTCGGTGTTCGAGGGGGATCCATTTGAAGGTCTTACGAAGGAGGCGGAGGGTGTAGAAGCAGGAAGATGAGACAGAGTTGATCTGGCGGTCCATTTTGAGCTCGGAGTCCAGGATGATTCCCAGGTTGCGTGCGTGGTCTGTGGGGGTTGGCGGGTTTCCGAGGGCGGTGGCCACCAGGTGTTGCTCCAGGCGTCGGGTTTTGGGCCCATGATGAGTACTTCTGTTTTGTTGGTGTTTAGTTGTAGGCAGCTGTTTTTCATCCAATTGGCGACGGCTTCCATGCCTTCTCGAAAGTTGCGTCTGGCGGTGTTGGGCTCGTTGGATAGGGAGAAGATGAGCTGGGTGTGGTCTGCGTATGACACGATGTTGAGTCCGTAGGTTCTGACGATGGGGGCAAGTGGAGCCATGTAGACGTTGAAGAGCGTCGGGCTGAGTGAGGAGCCCTGGGGGACTCCGCAGGTGGTAGGTGTGGGGTCTGAGAGGAAAGGGGGGAGTCTGACCCATTGCGTCCTGCCGGAGAGGAAGGAGCAGATCCAGTCGAGGGCCTTGTCCTGGATTCCTGCGTCGTAGCGTCTGCGTATTAGGGTGCGGTGGGAGACTGTGTCGAACGCCGCTGATAGGTCTAGGAGGATGAGGGCTACTGTTTCTCCTTTGTCCAGTAGGGTGCAGATGTAGTCTGTTGTGGCGAGGAGGGCGGTTTCCGTACTGTGTTTTTTTCTGAAGCCGGATTGGGAGGAGTCGAGGATGTTGTGTTCTTCAATGAATGTGGCGAGTTGGCTGTTGGCTTTCTCGATTACTTTTGCTGGGAAAGGGAGCAGGGAGATGGGTCTGTAGTTGTTGAGGTCGGTGGGGTCCGCTGAGAGTTTCTTCAGGAGGGGGTTGACCTCGGCGTGTTTCCAGTCGTCGGGGAACGAGGCGGTCGCCAGGGAGCGGTTGATGGTGTGGCAGAGCATGGGTGCGATGGTGTTAGCGGCTCTGTTGAAGATGTGGTGAGGGCAGGGGTCCGTGGTGGCCCCTGAGTGGATTGACTTCATTGTCTTCAGTGTGTCTTTGGTGGTGAGGGCTGTCCAGTCATCAATCGCTGGTTTCCGGGTGTCGGGGTGGTTGGTGAGGGTTCAGTGTGTTGGTTGTCTTCGTCGAAGTTGTCGTAGTTGCTCTTGATTTTGTGGTGGAAAAAGGTGCTGAGTTTGTCGCAGAGGTCTTGTGAGGGAGGGATGTTGGTAGACTCGCTGGTGGGTTGGGTGAACTCCTTGATGATGCTGAAGAGTTCCTTGCTGTTGTGTGTGTGGGTGGAGATTCTGTCTTCAATCGCTTTTTTCTTCGTTTCTCTGATGAGTTGATGGTGAGCGTTGGTGGCGGCTCTGAAGTTGTTGTGGGCTTCTGTGGATTTGGTGTTTCTCCAGGCCTTTTCGAGGCGGCGGCATGTGCGCCTGGACTCTCGAAGTTCGTTGGTAAACCTTCTGGCTTTCTTGGCACGGGTATTGTTGTTTTTCTTGAGGGGGGCTATGGTGTTGGTGCTGTCCGAGATCCATCTATGCAGGGTTCGGGCTGCGGTGTTGGGGTCGTCGTTTTCCGCGATGGTTGGGGTGGAGTTGTTGAGTGAGGAGATGAGCTTGTCGTCAGTGATTTTTGTCCAGTTTCTTTGTGGAAGCAGGTGCTGGTGTCTGTGGATATTGGGTGTTCTGAAGATGAAGTGGACGCAACGATGGTCGGTCTATGGGAGTTCGGTGGTGTGGCTAAAGGTGATGGAGTTTCCTGTAGTGAAGAGGGGGTCGAGGGTGTGTCCTGCTGAGTGCGTGGGCTTGGTCACGATCAGGCAGAGTCCAATGTTGTGGAGGTTGTCCAGGAGGCATGTGGTGTTGGGGTCCAGTTGATTGTCGAGGTGGAAGTTGAGGTCTCCCAGCAGGGTGTAGTTGGTGGCTGCGATGGCCTGCGGGGAGATAATGTCCGTGATGGAGTTGGCCAAGGGTCAGCGGGGTCCAGGGGTCGGTAGATGAGGGTTCCTCGGAGGGCGGCAGTGGGGCTGGCCAGTATCTTGAAGTGAAGGTGTTCCATCAGTTCTGTGGACTCGTCAGGGAGTGTGCTCAGGCGGAGGCTGTATTTGTGGACGATGGCGATTCCTCCTCCTGGGTGGGTGGGTGGGGCGGTCCTTCCTGTAGATCTTGTATCCTTGGGGGATGGCGATGGCGATGTCGGGTCCTGAGGTGGCGTTGGTCCAGGTTTCGGTGAAGAATGCTACGTCCGGGGTGGTGCTGTCGAGGAGGTCCCAGATTTCTGTGGCGTGTTTGTGGAGGGATCGGACGTTGAGGAGGATGCATTGCAGGGTCTTCGGTCCGGTTGTGTTCTTGTGGGTGGGTTGTGCTGGATCCGTGTTCTTGGCGGTGCTGCAGGTGTGCCGGCAGCGGTGACAGCTGAAGGGTCCATGGGAGTCAGCTGGTGATGCTAGCTTGCAGTTGTTGTTGCAGCCTGGGTTGAGTGTGTGGAGTGCTGCTGGGTCGTAGCGTTGGCGGGGCAGAGGTCCAGGGTTCCTGGGGCTGGTCGCGGACGGGTCGCAGACAGGCGCAGACGTGCCTGCACACCAGCTATAATTGCACATAGGGAATTAGCGAGACCATTCATGGAGTACCAGGTTAAACTTAGACCAATCATGGAATGGTTAAGAATCTGGGGAAATCCGGAGGCAGACCTAAGCAGACAAATAATGAGAGACTGTCTGAATAGGGATAAAAGTCTACAGATTCCATGGCTAAAGTACATTAAGGACACCCTAGAGGGTTTAGATAAGAATGATCATTTTAGCAAACCCAGTGCAATATCGAACCTTGACAAACTGAAGATTTAAAAAATTTTGCTTGATCAGTTTGCCACACGTAGAGCAGGAGTGGAATCTTCCAAACGCTCAGGAAGTGCCCACTGTCTCATCAATAATAGTGATGGTATGGAACCTTATTTGTATCTGATGCACAATGCCCTGGATCGGTTCTTAATGTCTCGTTTTAGGCTCAATTTATTACCAAATATTCTGGCTGATCCACCAGGTTTTACTTTAACAATTGAGCAGAAGGGTGACAATCGGTCTCCGCAGGACACCCTTCATTTTGTACTTTTATGTCCTTTGTATAGGACGCCTTGACGGAAATTTTTGGTAGACATCTTAAAACAGGCGAAATTCCGTAATGCTAAAGTTGCCCTGCTCTTTTTACAAAGAGCAAATGATATGCGCACTTTATGCTGTATTATGAATTTCATTAAGGTCTCAGTAAGGTTGAGAAACACTAGAGGACTGAGTTAATCAATGTTTAAGATAAAATTCATTTCTACCTTTTATCTGTATCGGCGATTTGTAGATGGAGTTCAGATATTGTATTTAATTGTATTTTTAAAGTGTATATATGTGCTTTTATGATGTTTTTTAATTGTCGAATAAAGATTTTCTGAACTGAACTCCGGGCTTTCTATTAACTGGGGGAAATCTCTGTTATTTGTTAAGGGGAAGCCCTCGGTCTCTCCGCAAAACTGTCCCATTCAAATTAATGTGGTTGGGTTTAAGTATTTGGGTATTTTCATTTCCCTTGATCCAACGATTAGGTACGCTAAGAACCTCCTCCCCCTTTGCAGAGACTTAGGAGAGACATCACTAACTGGAGGAAACTCACTCTCTCTTTGCTGGGGCGAGCAGCCCTCTTCAAAATGATGTCTTTGCCCCGTTTTCTTCATGCCCTTCAGAATACCCTAGATGTAGTTCCAGCCAGTTATTTCCGTAAGGTGGAAGGGTTGCAGCGCAGTCTCTTATGGGAGGGCAGACCTCGTATCGCTTTAGCCAAGTTGACGCTCCCCTGGTATGATGGAGGCATTGCCCTCCCCGATATCAAACGATACTACTGGGCTTCCCAGCTGGCCGCGATCAATCATGGGACTTATGGCCCGGCTGCAGATCTGGGCTACGCTATGTATAAATGGCTCCTCCCTGGAGGTAGTTACAACAGGGCGCTGTACTCTAGGCCAACAAGGTTAGACTTGACTGGGCCAACTAAGCACGCTGTGCGAATCTGGCACGATGCCACGAGTTCTTTGGGATGGAGGGACAAGCAAACACTAGCTACCCCACTTTTTGGTTCGGAGAGGCTGGGTAAGCTTTGGAATATGAGAGGGTTTGAGAAGTGGGATATAATAGGGATCTCCACCATCAAGGACATCTGGGGTAAGGGGAGGATTAAGTCATTTGAGGAGATGCAAGCTCAATTTAAGTTGG
Source organism: Lissotriton vulgaris (assembly GCF_964263255.1). Classification (NCBI taxonomy): domain Eukaryota; kingdom Metazoa; phylum Chordata; class Amphibia; order Caudata; family Salamandridae; genus Lissotriton; species Lissotriton vulgaris. The sequence goes on along the minus strand of NC_141697.1, from coordinate 897,501,714 downwards.
AGAGATCTGAGTATTTTCGCTATGTCCAGATTCAGCACTCATTACAGACGGCCCTGACTGTGGACGGGGATCTGCCTGAGAACTCGCCTCTTGAGGATAGAATTTTGGATGGCCACCTCCCTGAAAAAACGATCTCCCTGATCTATAAGAAACTAATTAATCACAGGGTGGATCTACTTAGAGAGTTGAGGTATAAGTGGGTGCGACGGAATAGAACTGGATGATGAGGACTGGCAATCTGCTGTGTCCTCTCCAAAAGTGGTTGCCATTCCTGCACGGCTGCGTCTAGTGCATTTGAAAATACTGCACATGGTCTATGTCACGGGGCCCGTCCTTTGCGGATGGGGTTGGTTGATTCTGGATTGTGCAGAAGGAAGTGTCGTATGGTGGGGACGTTCTTCCATATCATCTGGGAGTGTCGATATATCACTGAGTATTGGCATAAGATTCATAACACCATACGCGAGGTCCTTGGGGTCTCTTTGCTGCCTTAATATATGGGAACCTACGGACCTTGACTCTGCACAGACACAGTGGGCCACATTAAGTTTTATGTTAGCGAAAAGAAATATAGCCCAGCAGTGGGGATCCGAACAGCCTTCCACCCTTGAGAGTTGGAAAAATAACTTACATTGGAGTATGTCCCGGGAGAAGTCCATTTTTGTGGCAAGAGGCCGCCCTCGAAAGTGGGCTTCAGTATGGGGACCTGGAAATCAATATAGAGGAGGGATCTGTGTGCCGCCAAGGGACGCTGTCTTTGATGTACCCCCATCCCCGTAAAACTTCAGACAAGTATACACTCTGGTTACTATACCACTTAAGGTGTTGTATTGACTATGGCATGTCTCTTCTGTACTGTGTTTTTTACCTGATGCTTTGTTTTAATAAAAAGAATTGTAAAAAAAAAAAAATCTTTTTTGTTTAACTGGCTCATATGAGTGTTAAAATCTTCGCTGCGCGTATGTTGAATCATTCCCAAAGAGAAGACAGCCACGTGCCACATTACTCTGAGATCAGATGAACAGAAATTTCTGCTAAAGAAATGGAAGAAAACGAGTGTACATTTCGAAGCTGAAAACAGATGTACATCCCACTACATGAGCAGAGGATTTTGGGGGTGCTGTATGAAACTGAACTCTCAAGACATGCAAAAACAGCAGTCATTTAAGGCATACACCTGTTTGAAATAATTTTAACTGTTTTTTTTGTTTTAAATGGTATCAAATAAGTTTGGTACATTACGCAACTGCATCAAAACTGGTTGAAAATGTTAAAATGTTAGTAATTTGCACCTGTAGGAGTTCTGTGGCAAAGCGTGTACTTTCGGGGAGCGCGCCATTAGGACACGGCGCCCCGGGTCACGGCGCCAGCCCTGTGACTTTTGGTGCCCTCATTGGCTGTGACGCCCGGCGAGGGATCACTTCCGGTGTACCAGCAACGTCACTTGTGCAGATGAGGGGAGGGGGCTATTTAGTTTGCTCAGCCCAGGCCCACGCCCTCTTTCTTTCAGCACCGGCCACAAGTCCAGTGAGAGTGTCTGTTTCTGTGCGGAGCGGCTTTCTTGTCTTCTTTTGTATCCCTCTGCAGGTCGGAGTATTGGCGGAGAGGATCCCTTGACGGTGGTCGGTGAGCATCAAGCAGATTGCATCGCATCATCCGAGATGCGCTGCCAGACCAGGACCCGCAGAGGATTGAGAATACTCGCCCAGCCCAGGCCACACCCTGGTGGCAGTTTCGGTATCTGGCGGTTTCGGTTTCTGGCGGTGGGCACAGGTAGCACCGTTCATCTAAAGCTGTAAGAGACTTCCCCTTGCTTGGATATTGATTTCTCCAAGAACTCCGTTATTATACATGAACATCTATTCCTTAGGGGTTCATTCTTGACATTCATATGCCTGACTTTACTTCAATACTGGCATTCCTAAATCACCTTCACTTGCTATGGTAAAGCACGGTGTGGTTCGGTGCAGGTCAACTACCTACTTGCACAACGCAGCTCGCTACAGCAAGTGCAGAAGGAAGCCAACTCTCCAGCTGATGCACTGATCAGAAGCTGTCATCCTCCTGCCAAGAATCTAGCTCCAGTGTTTCTGACTCCCCTTGCGGGGTATTGGGAAATAGTCCCGAGACAGAGATACCAACCTCTAATTCTAAGGTATGGAGCTGATTAGAACCTAGAGAACCTAGAGAAACCTTTGGAAATTCATGGCAGAACTAAACCTATGCTAAAGACAAACATCTACCTCTTCCCTCGTACTAGACCTAGGTGAGGTACACTGGGGAAGGTGTATTTTAGAAGCACCAGTTGAGTATTTTAGCCTGTTATTTATGTATGTATTTTTATATGACATAGCAACAGACAATGCTATTACAGTATTTTTTATATTGCTGTTTACGCTGTACGCATTATACTTCGCATTCTGTCTAACGATTGTAGCAGTTACCTCTTCTTACATGAGAAAGAAGACTGTTTAATAAATCCTTTTATTGAAATGCCAGTCTCTCTATTTCTGTGCAACTCTGTAGAAAACGAGCATGCACGATTGACTGAGTGAACTAGTTATCTATTGTTTCCACAACTCCAGAACTCTGAAGATATCGTTTCGATTCTAGGCGAACAAAGTTGTCATGTTTATGCGGTTGTCAGAAAAGAATCCCTTCTTGTTTATTCAAGAACGTTTGTAGTGACCTCTGAGTTAGCTGGCACACACACAATTAAGTTTAATATACTCGATAGAGACATACTGACCTCAGTCCTATGTCAAATCTATAGTGTATATTATTCCAATGTGCAGAGCCTATTGGAAATATAGGAACTACACTACATGGCGGCTAACTGATTGGTAAGGCACTACTAAAGTAACTCAGTCGTGCTTTTCTCAGAGACCCCTTTTTCCCGTAATACTCCAATAGACGACTGGAATGGGTAAAAGGGATAATATCCGCCATAGCCGAGTAGGACGAAAAATTGTATGTATTAGTTTTTGGTTTGTTCAACGTTGAAGGATACAGTGTTCCAAAATATTGTGCAAATTATCTTTGTTCCCTTGAAACTTGCTCTGCAGTTTTCATTAAACAAAAATGTCCCTAAATGGGGATAACAACATGGAAACCGGTGGAGTTGCGACTGATCCAGCAGCATTTAACCTAACAGATTTCCAAGACTGATGAGAATGCTGGAGCCATTCCTCCAAATTTAAGTAAAGCCATCACTATAAAACTTATAAAGCATGGCCTAACATCAAGAGGTGGTTGGCAGTTTTTGTGATAGAGGCATATGACTATCAGCAGACAGAGAGTATTCTATTCATCGATAGTCTGCCCAGAAGCAAATCCAGTAACACACACGTTTCACTTCTACAAAGAAGATGAACCACCAGAGGAATAAGTGCCTTTCGAGGATATTGAGATTCTACTAACATACCAGGAGCATGAGCTCTGGTTTAAAGGCGCCCTAAAACATTTAAATCACATGACCAGGCTCGGTCCACTAGGTAGACCAGGAGCAACATGGCCAATTTTAGCCGGCTATACACCACATCCTGACATTGAAGAAATGTCAAATGAAGACTTACTAACTCAACTCAAAGAGTTAATAAACATTTACAGATAATTGGTTCAATATGTCATGCAGACTTTTACAGTCCAACCACCAGTAGTAATTCCACAACATACCTCTCACCGGGGGAATACACTGAAAATCACACCACAGACTTTACACTCAGTCATAGGTAAATTACCTGCAAAACGAGAACAAATGCCATTCTGGATAGCTCAAAGAATTACTCCAATTGAAGCAGTATTCCCTAATACTAGCACTCGTGAGAAACACAATTTCAACAATCTGTCTACCAATGGGGATCACACCACATCTGGAGGACTGCACCACTTGGGGTACAGTCTTTGCTGCTATCCACACTAAAACACATGGTGTTCCATCCATGGTGGTAATACCAGGCGTCCTGAAACAGATTCAAAATGAATACGGGGCAGAGCCTGCTTTAAATTTGGGTATGAAACTACTGAAAGATTTCAAACCTGTCTCAACAATAATATTCGCTAATATTAAAGGAGAAGCAGCATCAGTGGCGACACCAGAAATTAAGGGAATTTGATGTAACTGAGCAACCACAGGAATTAGTCGGAATAACTGAAAAATTCTATGAGGAAATAGGCAGAGACAGTTTGGGTGGTAAACCAGTAGAACCACAACTGTCTGACAGTCCTGAAAAGGTCTTTACTAAAAAACACTCCTACTTTTTCTAAAAAGAAGTGGGGAAAAAAGAAAACAAACTTCTAAAGAGAAGCGTTCTCATTCCCGGGGTAGGTCTCCTAAAAAGGAGCCCTCTGAAAGGAGGTATAACCTCAGGAATAGGGATAATTTGAGAAAACCTGATAGATATCAAGATACTGATACACGTTCCTCTCGTACCTTTCAGACTTCATCACAGAAATCCGTAACAAGAGGGCGGTCAGAAAACAAAAAAGAATGCGTGAAGTCCAAAGACGATCAACACGTTCAGAAAAACAAGAAACCTCAATTCACCAAAAAGAAGGTAGCAGGTCTAAAAATCCGACATGCCGAGACCTTGAGGACACACTCAAGAACGGAGAATGGGATCAGACAATGTTGGATAGCGCAGCATAAGTCACAATAGCTTGCCAGAACCTGAAGGGTCTTCTGGTGACAGTGGACTTGAATTAATTCATTCAAGTTGAAACTGCAGATACCAGGGTTAGTTCTCCACATAAGTTATATGAAATAACACTCCGGATGGAGGGAGACATACCCAAAAAAATAAGAGCACTCTTTTGGGAGCGACTTTCTAAGGGTTATGACAGTCTTCAAGCTGAACAAGACTGGCCACCAGAATTTGTCAGGGAGTTCCCCCATGGCAAAGACATCATTATGCCAGCCTTCTCTAATAATATTCCATTACATTTCAAATATACCTATGCCAGGAAATGGGCAGTCGCCCAAGCTCCAGCATTATATAAAAATCATGTAGGATGGTATGAGGATTCTCCTCACCATAAAATCTAGTTAAAAAATCAACCAACTGCACAAAGGTAGTACCCAGTTAAGCAAGAAGCTTAACTGGTCAGGGAGATATTACATCAACTTGAATACCAGGGGGTGATAGAAACATGCACCTCGTCAATGAACAATCCTTTGTTTCCTGTATCCAAACCAGACAATACATATCATCTAGTATTGGATTACAGACATCTAAACTCTTGTTGCAAAACATTTGCAGTGCAGAATGCACACAGTACAGCATTAATGAATAACATTGTGCACAAAAAATATAAAACCACATTAGATATTTCTAACAATTTCTCTTGTCATTTCTGATGTAAACGTACGCAACTTAGTGATCCGGCTCATTCCAGGACAATGGGGATTCACATACTTAACTTTTAACAAAGGTGAAAAAGTACCAATAGCTTACAAATCACACTTGTACACACAAGCTGAAATGAAGTTCACTTCTACAGAAAAATTCTGACAGCTGTTCAAACTGCTGTAGCAAAAGAAAGAGCCCTCGCACAGGGAAAATGAATTATGGTTGTGACACCTGTACCTGCTTTAGAAGTAGTAACAAAAGGGAGCATACCAAATGCTATACCTTTACATCCGAGATGGATAATGGGTTAATTCTCTTACTGCAACAGATGTTGAATATGTTTTTGATTCTTATTTAAAAACACAAACATTTCTACAAGAATGTCCTCTGCCTACTAAAATTCAGCCCCTCGACCAGTATGAATGTATAATTTATACTGACGGATCAGCTTAACCCGCTACGGAGGGTAAACGAGCATATAGTGCGGCGTGCGAGATTGTTAAAGGTCGTTGGCGCGATGGCAAATTTAGACCCATGTCACTAAAATTCAATCCTTAGGAGATTGTACAGCTAAGCGAATTCCCCACACTCATAGTGTGCAATTCGTTTTATTGTGTTCAATCTTACAATGAATACTTGCAAAACTGGCTTCAAAACCGTTTCAAAGATGCAAAAGGTGGCACAGTCAAGCATAAAAAGCTTTGGGAACTAGTAGTTCAGTTACGAGAAGGACTACAAAACACTCACGTGATGCATACGCTGAGTCATCAACGTGATGGCGTTCACGTTGAAGGAAATTGATTGGCTGATGAAGCCGCGAAGGCAGCTGTGCAAACTGCTTCCGTAGCTGCAATCACTCGTTCAAAAACTAAAATAGACAGTGAAATAATGCTGGCTGTCAATGCTTCAAGGAAAGACAGTGGTAAAACATTACCAAAAGGGTTTCCCCTCAATACTCGTATATAACTGATGCAAACAATGTTCCATTTGCTCAAATCCCTGGAGTGGGGGTTAGGTTATTCCAAACATGGAACATAGATTAGGACTGAGCCTAGCAGCACATGAAGGGCTCGCCTCTGCTCATACAGGTGTTTCCGCCACAGTATCGTTATTAACCACATGGCTGCTGGCCGTTTCCCCCCCCCCCTGTGCTGGAAAATGCCATTTTAGCGGCACCATGACGAGCTCAGCTCGTCATCAGCACACGACACCCGTGGGTGATGACGAGCTGAGCTCGTCATCAGCATCAAAAGGGTTAAAACAGTGATACTGGTGGCCACGCATGAGGAAACAAACCAGAAACTGTGTTTTGAAATCTGTGCTAGAAGATTAAAGACTCTACTGTGAAAAGTCCTGCGCAGACTCCCCTGTTAATTTCAGATAAACCCTTAGCTTGCGTTTACCTGGATCACTGAGGTCCCTTACAAAGGGGATGGTAATTATAAATATATCATGGTTGCAGTGGATTCGTGTTCAAGGTTCATTTGGATGTGGCCTCAGCGCTCGGCTGATGCTCGAACTGTCATAAAAGATTTGCAAGTCTTTTTTCGGCACATACTCAATCGGCACGCTACATTCTGACCAGGGTCCTGCATTTAGCTCTCGAGCTTACAAGGAGGCCATGGTCAGTTTGGGCGTTGCATTGTGGTATTCTAGTCCATTCCATCCTGAGGGAAATTCGGTTGTGGAGAGAAAAAACTGGGACATAAAGCAATCTATAACAGCTAGGGTATCTGGTTCGGGTGACGGGTGGGTCAAACATCTAATAAGTGTCCAACGTAGTCTTAATAACTTGCCAAGAAGTTCTCTAGGGGGTATCACTCCATATGAGGTCCTTTTTGGGACAAGAATGTTAGTCACGGACCTTGATTGTCACTCATCAGTGGTGGAAACAAAGAAATTGTATATTAAAGATAGTTTGGCTGTTTTACAGGACTTAAATGAACTAAGATCGAAACAAAGCAATGTGTTCTGAATCCAACCACTGCTGAGGGAAAGCAGACTGTCCAGCAAGGCCTGTCTGGAACCCAAAGCTTGGTGATCTAGTCAGAGAAAAGATCGCGTACAAGAAGGAATTTGGGCCTTCTTACAGACAACCAGTACTTGTCCTAGCAATAGACAGATCAAGAACAGTTTTACTGCCGCCCCTTGCTGGTAAAAAGGAGAACAGGTTTGTGTCCATCGACTGAATTAAACCACACTATGTGGCCGATAATAAGCAGTAGGCCAAGTGGATTCCAACCAAGTAGCAGACGCCCTGCTCTAGCTACAATCCAAGAGGTTCAAACTGAGAGACTCATCATCTTTGAGGAATCTGGAATGCGAAAAGGACTAAGCAATAAAGCTATGGAACTTGTACCTCTTGAGACCCAAATACCAGTTCGTCAAGAAACATCTGTCTACAATTAAGTAACAAGTGATCAAGTGGTTCCAGTGATTTCAACGAATTCTGATGCAATCTGAACAATTGACAGAACTGCCTCTGGCTATTTCATTAACTTTGATAAGTTTTCTGAGGATCCCAGCGAACCTGAAACAATGCCAGCAAAAAGAAATGTAAAAGAACAAGCAACAGACCTTTTTCATTGCCTGGAAAAGATTTATCTGGTTTCACCATGGATTGAACTTTGGATTGTGTTGGGAATATTTTTTCTTCTACTTTGGTTGACTCTGGTAATAACTTTGGGTATATGCTGATAAATGGAAGATATGTCAAAATGGACACAGCAAGTAAGAACGTCAACTTACTCCTCAAGCCACACAAATCATCCCATTGTGAACAAAGAGAACATCACAGCCATTCTGATACCTGGTGGTATAGCTTGGGACAAAACAGATTATGACATTTTTGGCCAGTCGGAGCTGTTGAAGATTTCACACTTATTCAAGATTTCATTAAGTGACTTTGTTTCATCTAGTACCTTTTCTTATGATTGGGACTTCGAGAATAATATGATGTCAGACTTAGAAATGTCTACCGTATTTACAAATCATGAATATTTAAAAGGTTCATCAGACTATGAACAAATGTATTGTTCTAATCATTACGGTCATCATTTCTTGAACAAATCTGCAAATCCTAGAAATGTATTAATGTATAACCAATGGGAACATTGTCCTATGCCACCAAAGGGTAGCTCAAAAACTTTTGCTAATAAGTTTCCATACTTTTCAGGGTTCAATGTATCAAATTCAGAATCATTTTATTTTAAAAATGAAAACAAGACGGGAACGAAAAGTATGTTGACCAATACCAAACAAATGTATTCTGCAGCCTTTTATGCCCAACTGTCTAAACTAGGTTTAGACTTTTGGAAAGACAACATTGAGACAAATACTGTCTGGGGTACAAAAGATTGGCAAGTGCAGGGGCTAGAAGCTTTATTTAGAGCCTGTATAATATCTGAGCAGATCATGTTTTTAAATGACATTGTCCAGCAGACGTCTTGCCTTGGGTTAGCCAAGATCAAAGACATGAACAACCCGTCCATACCTACACCTGATAGTAGTAACACTTCAGAGGGGGAGGTCGACGTACATACTATTTTGCCTCAACAGAACTGATCCAGATTGGAATATATGGTTAATCGGGCCCACAGACACAAACAACTGTCAAGATAGATTCCTGAACAAAACACAGGGTTTCACATTCAATAGGCCAGACCCAAGATATGTTCAAAGACAGCATCCTGGAATAGTAACAACATACAGTGTAGGGAAGCTCTGCCTTGATTGGCTACAAAGATCTACACTTAAGGATGTGAAGCAACACTTATCTTTACTTAAAGATGGCGCTGATCTTAGGGAATCCTTGCTAGGACCAAGAAAACAGTGTCAAAAAAGTTTTATATATGCCGGTCTATGCTGCTTATAATGAAGCATGGAAGATTACTCAAACAGAGACTGCAGAAAGAATACAAGAAATTGATCGTATTAATTTAGAGCAAAACTCTCTGTGGTTGATAATGGGTTAACGACTGTCGTCCAGGATATATTAATTGGACAGTATAGTGTCTTCTGCCATAGACATCATGGAACAGGACTTGGTCATGCTGTAACATGGGCCGTCGCAACTACGTTCTATCATGCTACTGGGCTGGACGTTGCAAAAAAATTCGTTCAGGCTATGTGCCTTGGTGTTTATTCAATACTACGTCACTGTTTTCAGAATTCAATCTCACTGATAAACAGATCAAACTGGCACAGAAGGGAGCAGACTATACGGTGCTGAGCATTGAAAAACTGGAAAGACTGCCATTTACGATAGCAGAAAAACCAGCTACTAAATGGATTATACATGGAACAATCACTCTGCCTGTTACAATTTTCCATTTTCATATTGCCTAAAGCACATACTAGCAGGCACATATGAAAGGTTGGGTAAAGAATACATCAAGACATCCTGGGAATTTCCATACACACAGATGTTGGAGTGGGGGTGTGTGATGTGTGTCTTAGCAGTTCAAACTGTAAAAACGCACTAAGCGGTTCTCTTCTTTGTCAGGGTATAAACTTACACTGGGCCTGCGATGGTTCCTCTAACAACTTATCCTGCAAGGTTCACCAGCTGCAGGGATTGATCCAATTTTTGGACAACTTTCAAATGGAAGTTACCTCATGTTGAACGATCACAGCTGCTGTGGCATGTTGCCAGGAATACCATATTCAGTAACTGTTTCATCCAGGGTCACTTGCTGTATGCAAGTATTGTTTCCAAAAACGAAGTTAGTCAGGGAGTCGCCACTTTGGCCTTCACTGAACATCTCTTCTATACAAATTGATACTCTAAGTAGAATGAAAGCCATTCTTTTGCAAAAAACTGTGCCACTGACCTCGGCCAAAGAGACCTATGATCTACAAGTTGCAAGGACTTCTGCCGAGATACATGCCCTTTTAACTACAAACTGCCCTATACATTTCTCAGAAATGTTAAGTCATATCTTAAACATGTCTGATACGAGCCGTATTGTAAGTGTATTTAAGACAGTATTTTCTGGACTGTTAGCACCTTTCCAAGCAGTCCTAGGAATATTTCCAAACTTCGTGTACTCTGTGTTTGGTGGATTGCCCCTCCTTTTGGGACTCGTTGCAGGGATACTATTTTTGCTCCTACTGCTGCGATATGGCAAGCCAATTCACCAGCGACACCCAGTTCTCCATGGAGACAACTCTACTGGCGATGAAGTGTTGAGCGCATGTCCAAATTTAGGGAATACCTAGTCTGAGAATTAAATACCACATGGATTCTGTCATTCAGACTAATTTGGCAAAATTGCATCTTACCTGTTCTATGCTGCCTGCTATGCAGAGAAGAATATGTGTTAGACACATGTCTCACACTTCCATCAGTCATGCCAACGGATGTTGATACTTTGCTTGAACCGGTAACAGCCCATGCTCTGTGTTGTCCCCAGCGGCTACCAATTCTGATGACAGCATTCATTGAGATCTCAGACGCAAATTGCAACTGCTGAGGTACGAGAGGAAACAGGCACGCAAGTACCATCCATTAAGAACATTGCTAATGCCACCACTGCTGGCGGCGATGCTTCACATCTATGTGCGGTTATTCTTCTAAACGAGGTACGCGCTATATAAAACTTTATAAATAAAATCCAACTTTCACTTACAATGGTAGACAACTTTTTGTCAACAGCCCTAACACGGACTTTTGATTTTGGCACACAGTGTTCTGAGAGATTTTGAATTTGACCTTCATTTTTCAAAACAAGGTATTAACTTGGGAACACTTTTTCCTATGATTAATTTTTTCTCCAAATTTGTATTGTGTTCTTTTTTGGCACAAAGTAATCTGCTTACAATTACACCTATTCATAGAGAACAAGTATTTTTTGAATACTTCCAGAGACAATATTTGACCTTGTCCACATGCAAACAGTTTCATGTAATCTGACATGAAATGGTTACAGCTTTTTTTCTTCTGTATTTAACGAACCATTTCATAAATGTATATTTTCATGATTCATTCAGTTAGCATTCACATGTCAAAAAAATGTGCTTCGAATGAAACATTGCTTTAAATGCATACAGCACCAATGCATCTTTTATGTGTACAACCAATTCTAATGCATTAATTATGTATTTTGGGTGGGTTTTTAACACTTCATGTTTAGATATATTTACCGTGTTTAGAACTTAGTAATGTCGTACATAAGAAAGTGGAGTGGGTGTTGTTTGATTTTAGATTCTGTATGCATTTCCCGATACATGCCCTTATATAGGTATATTTCACATTGCCCTTATATAGGCATAGATATCCAGTCCTGATTTAGGCATAGTCCATGCTACCCAAATACAGGCATGGCTACTTCCATCTGTTTATCTACGTCACAACAAGTTCTAGGAAAACCAGGCTCTTAAGCTGTTAGGGACTTACCCTTGCTTGGATATTGATTTCTACAAGAATTTCATTGTTATACATGAACATCTATTCCTTAGGGGTTTATTTATGACGTATTGTCAATACTGGCATTCCTAAAACACCTTCAAGGTATAAATATACCTTCAGTTGCTATGGAGAAGCAATGTGTGGTTTGGTTCAGTTCGACTACCTACTTGTATGACGCAGCTCCCTACAGCAAGTACCGAAGGAAGCCAACTCTCCAGCTGACGCACTGATCAGAAGCTGTCATCCTCCTGCCGAGAATCCAGCTCCAGTGTTTCTGACTCCCCTTACGGGGTGTTGGGAAATCGAGTCCCGAGACAGAGATACCAACTTCTTATTCTAAGGTATGGAGCTGATTAGAACCTACAGAAACCTTTGGCCATTCTTGGCAGAACTAAACCTATGCTAAAGACAAACACCTACTTCTTCCCTCGTACTAGACCTAGGTTAGGTACACTGGGGTAGGCGTATTTTTGAAGCACCAGTTGAGTATTTTAGCCCGTTATTCATGTATGTATTTTTATATGACATAGCAACAGAATGCTATTACAGTATTATTTTATATTACTGTTTACGCTGTACGCATTATACTTCGCATTCTAACGATTGTAGCAGTTCACTTCTCTTGCATGAGAAAGAAGACTGTTCAATAAATCCTTTTATTGAAACGCCCCTCTCTATTTCTGTGCAACTCTGTAGAAACGAAGCATGCACGATTGACTGAGTGAACTAGTTATCTATTGTTTCCACGACTCTGAAGATATCGTTTCGATTCTAGGGGAAACAAAGTTGTCATGTTTATGCGGTTGTAAGAAACTAATCCCTTCTTGTTTATTCAAGAAAGTTTCTAGTGACCTCTGAGTTAGCTGGCACACACACAATTAAGTTTAATATACACGATAGAGACATACTGACCTTGGTCCTATGTCAAATTTATAGTGTATACTATTCCAATGTGCAGAACCTATTGGGAATATAGGAACTACACTACAGGTGTAGCGCTTCCCCCTCGGGCAGGAGTTAGTGGAGGTGTGCTCGTGGCACATAGAGGTAAGGTGAAGGGGGGCTTTGGTTCCTTGTGCTGTGCGGTCGCTGGGGAATTGTGGGATTGACCCTGCACCATGCATGGATTAAAATATATAGTTTGTGGCAATTGAAGGATCTCAGTGTTCTCTCCCCCTGCAGCTGTACAGTACAGGCAGCCTAAGCGAGTACTTGCGGTTCTGTGCAGGAGGAATTGTTTCTCGCCCTCTTCCAGTCTAAATTTAATAAGGCAGGGGTTAGTACTCGTTAGCATAATTTGTTGTGATATAATTAATTGGGGGCTCCGCTCTAGACCTCACATTGTGGGGCATATCTCTTAGACTGATCTCATCGGCTTGTCCTCTGGGTAGCGCGGGAGATTAGTCAATACCAGTGTTCATTGGAGCAGAAGGACTGGGCACATTTAGCGGCATACATAATTATAAAAAAGCTCAGCTCTTTACCGTAATCAGTGTGCAACCGGCATCGATAGGGTACATTCCCTTCCATATGTGCACCAGTGATTCATTCCTGCAAAAGGAGGTAGAATGGGCAAAAGAAAGGATAGTTACCCAGAGTTGTTGCAGTTACTTTAATTAGCGCTGGCTAAATTGGGCGATGGGGAGGATGTGAGGGATGATCAGTCAGGGCATGATCCCGAGCCAGCACCGGTGCGGGATGATCACCTTCGCTAGGGCAATCACCCTCGCTGGGCCAATGTGCCCCCTCGGGTGGTGTTCCCACCAGTCCCAAAGAAGGCAATGACCCGCCCAAGCAAAGTGAATGTCACTAGTAAAGGGGGCAAAGTGGCTGAGCTCACTTGTAGGGCCGGACAGGTGGGCCAGTCTTCCTCAGGTGAGGGTATTCAGGGTCTGTCTAGCAATGCGGCTACGTCTTTGTCTGCGGCTGCGACGCAGCAGGTGGTACCTGGATCGGCCAATGTAGGTTCAGTGTTGGCAGATATCCGCTGTGCGCTGCAGGCGCTTGAGCCCCCGAAAAAGGTCACATCGTTTGGGGAGCAGGGGAGCCAGGCTACTCCACTTATCTTAGGTGTGGTGGGCCCCTCTCCCCCTGAACTGCGGGTTACGGTGGTGCAGGCGCTGGTGATGAGCTCCCAGGCAGTAGGTTTGGGGGGGGTGGTCTGCATAGTGTTCCCGCGGGGTCAGTCCCTGTGCTATTGTCAACGATGCCTGGGGGTTGTCTGGTGTGTGCCAGGGTGTAACAACAAGCATACTGGCTTTAGTAGCATCCTTACTAGCTCAGTTGGTGACTGGAGGTCAGGTTAGTGGGGCATCAGTGGCGCCGTGGGCACCTACTCCAAATTTGAGGAATGCGATAAGTGAATTGTCGAAGCAGGTAGAACTAATGGCTAGGGAGCAGAAAAAGAAGGCACAAGTGCAGCCCTTCGGTCAACGGGTCAGAAGGCCCCTGCTCAACCCAATCCAGCCACAGTTGTCTCAACAGGTAAGGGGTTAGGGCATGTGGATAAGAATCTCAGTAGCGGTGAGAAGGCTCTAAGGGGCCAGGATACTTTACTCTCCGAGACTGGAAAATTAGCTTCTCATGTTTTAGCGGAGGTAAAAGAGAAGATCTGGAAAGGATAGTTCATTGACATATTCTAGATAATAATGCCGAAAAGAGGGAAGTGAAGGCAAAACAGAAGGAGGGGAAAGATAGCTCTTCCAAATACAAAAAGCCGAAAGTAGAGGAGTCAATCACAAATTGGTTGTTTGGTTTTAATATATTCACAACTCTAATGCTGGAGAAAAGGCCTGAGTTGGCTGCACCAATATTTTATTCCAATAAGATTTTGAAAGCGCATGCCATGTATGGCGGGATGGCCTGGTTGGACTATGACAGGGATTTTAGATGGGCAAGGGTTGAGGACCCTGAGATTGGTTGGGATCAGACAGAAGTCAATGTGTGGTTAGAAAGTGTGAATAAAAAAACACCAATGAAGCAGTCAGGTGAGAAAGACCGGTCTTGTTGGGAATTCAATAGGAAAATCTGTACATGGCCTGCTGGATCGTGTAAATTTAAACACACCTGTTTATTCTGCTGCCACACTTCCCACTCTGAATTCAAATGTATCAAGAAATCCAAAGATAAAGGTAGGGACCCCAAGAAATCATTCCAGTAGGACTCTGCCCCCTACGGTAGCGATTGAGAGATTGGTGTTTTGGCCGAACCAGTATCCCAATAAGAATGCAGCACAATTGCTTGACAAAGGTTTCTCTATAGACTTTCGCATATCAGCCCAAGGTGTCCCTCCAGTTTTGCATTGTGAGAACCTCCTGTCTCCATGGACACATTCCACTGTTGTAGCTCAAAAATTGGAAAAGGATGGTGTGCTAGGTAGGATAGTGGGCCCTTTCAGGACTGCGCCATGGCATGACTGTTTGCTCATCACTAGGGGTTGTGACTAAGAAAGAGCCTAGCCAGTTCCAAATGATACATAATTTATCCACACCTAAGGGTGCCTCAGTCAATGACGCCATCAACCCGGCTCTTTGCTCTGTGCCCCATTCCTCATTTGATGCAGCATTAAAAAATTACACAATCTTAGCGCAAACGCCTTCATGGCAAAGACCGACATTAAGTCGGCTTACAGGCTCCTGCCAGTACACCCGGATGATTATCTGCTGGGTTTCCAATTTGGCGGTCAATGTTTTTATGACAAATGTATGCCGATGGGATGCGCAATATCTTGCAAGTACTTTAAGCTTTTCAGCTCTATGTTGCATTGGTTGTTCACCTTTAGAACAGGTAACACTGATATTGTGTATAACCTAGATGACTTCATTGTGAAGGGCCCAGCTGCTTAGGGAATCTGTGGGCGGGCTTTGGAAGAAATAGTGTCAATGTTCGAGGAATTTGGTGTACCTTTAGCACTAGGAAAGACAGTGGGCCTAGCCATGTGCATGGCGTTCTTAGGGATTGAGATCGACACGGTCGCGGGCAAGTGTAGGATGCCATTGGACAAGGTGCAGGCTTTCTCGCAGGCGATTGAATCTGTTCTGGTAGGGCCTAAAGTGAGTTTCTGCTGGACTTAATGGGACAGTGGTCTGGTCAACACTGCCTGTCACCAGTGAGGCCTTGGGACACTTCACTGATGGTGCGGGTAGTATCGGCTTTGGAGCTATTTTGGGACCTCACTAGTGCCGGTGCGATTGGCCAGAGGCATGGTAAACAAGTGAGCTGACGAGAAACATTGCTTTCTTGGAAATTTTCCCTATTGTGGTGGCGGTCACAGTTTGGTCTGATGAATTCTGTGGCAAGTCAGAGGTCTTTTGGTCAGACATGTCTGTGGTAGAAGCCATTAACCGGCAGGGTGCTTCCTGTAGCCAGGTCCTCAGACTTTTGAAACATCTGGTTTTGTTGTGTTTGAAGTTGAATGTAGTATTTAGAGCTGTGCATATACCAGGTGATTCTAATCAGGCAGCTGACACTTTGTCTAGCTCCAAGTTACAGGAGTTCCGGAAGTTCCATACACATGCAGTGGACCAGATGACAGTGTTCCCGAGATCTCTGTGGAAGATTGGAGCCCCGTCCTAGTGGGTCTCATGGGGGCCTCGCTAAGCGATCGCACCTGGAGGGCATACAAACATCACTGTGGGGCTTACAGGATCTTTTTGCAGCAGCAGGGGATTGTAGGCTTATTCTCATCCGAAGCCATATGTAGTTTTCTTAGGGCATTGAGGGTACAGGGCAGACCAGTATCATATGCGAGGGCTCACTTGGCAGCAATTGTTTTTTATGCTAAACTAAAAGGGGTGCAGGATGCAGGTAATTCATTCTTAGTCAGAAAGACCTTGGCAGGTTGGGCTAGGTTAGAGGGTGCAAAAAAGGACCGCAGAAGGCCCCTCAGTCTGAGGACCCTGGGGGAAATATTAAAGGCCCTTTAGTTGGTGTGCACATCAAATTATGAGGCAACCTTGTTTGCTGCAGCTCTCACATGCAATTTTCACCCCGAGTGGGCTGGGTGTGCTCAGACGTGAGTCCCAGGCACTCCACATCACTGGAGTCAAGCTATCCAGGCTGAAGAAGGCTGATAGCCAGAAACCGGTCCTTGGATGCTTGATTCCGGTCTAGGAAAGACATGGCTTGGTAGTTCGGGCTGGACTGTTCCCATGAGGCACAGGGTCAAGGCTGATTTGCATATACATAAACAAAGTGGAATCCACTCAAGGTGGTGGTGATCCTTAAAGTGATGGGAAAACACACAGTGTTGTTTAAATGCCCCTCACACACCAACAGGCCCCTTGGTGTCATGCTTCATCATCGGGGCCTTCGCACCCCTCTACGGGATGCGGCGTGCTACGACTCGCGAATACGCAGGAGCACTTTGAAGTGGACTATGTGTGGGGGTGTGTGTGGGATCAGAAATGTGAGTGAGGTGAGGTGAAAAAGTGAAAAGTTAAAAAATACCTGGCACGTGGGAGGAAAAAATATTTTTATTTAATCCCCGGCTGGTATTGTTAAAAGAAGTGCAGGGCGTGGTTAGATAGATACGAGTTAAGGTATCAAAAACCACAGGTATAGTGTCAACATGTTTCGGAGGTCACAGCCTCCTTCTTCAGGACAAGGGTTATGCACTTACCCTCCCCTTACTCACATGCAGAATGTAAAAGTGTTTTCAAAAATTAATAAAATTACCACAATGTGTAATATTCCTAACAGTGTTTTATAATGTTAGCGAATGCAGTTGCGCCCAATTGGCGAAAGAACCTGCGGAAAGAAATGCATAAGTAAATACATGCAGATGTCACAAGACCCTCATTAGAGGAGAAGAAAAAACCTTCTCTGAGTATCACCAGGTCATACCAAAAATAATGGGACCCTGTAGATAAAAGAAAAAGGACACAAGTGGACATGACAATACTGACACACACACATATACAAAACACATAATCATTCTCTGCTCTGATTGAGAAGAGCACATGAAAAGAAAGAGAAAGTCTTACTTAGAGTTCTAAAATATAAGACCTCATGAGCCTAAGCGTATATTGGGGATCCTTCCTTCCTGCTTAGAAAAGACCTAAAAATATGAATGAACGGGGTTCAGTTGGAAACAGGGCACAATATTCAATTTACCAGGCTACATGGAAATGCTAGTCATTGATACCCATTAACTCACGGTTACTGCATCAGCAATTCGCCTGCCTTCCCTCAACGCGGCTCCGATGAAGTGAGCCTGTGTAGCGTCAGGGTCCTGATATATATACTCTATCCCTCCTACTAATTAGAGATGGTAAATTGGTTAATTGGGATCGGTGTATGCCCAAATACGGGAAATACAAACACCGAAGGTCCGGTACTGCGCTCTAACTGAACGCTGATGGCGCGCATGCGCACTGCCGCCTGTCAGGTGTGCATGCGCGGACGAAAAGAACGACCGCGCATGCGTGAGGCAGACACGCTATGAAATGAAAGACGCGGAGGAGCATTATACAGTGTCTAACGCCTTATTAGAAAAACGCGTGTATTTACTTGCCTCAGTTCGTAAAACGGGCAAAGTATACCTGTTGCAATATTGAGGGACAACTTAACACATGTTGTTAAATAAGTATTCAATTCAAACAGTACTGCAGAACGATGTATAGAATCCAGTAATGTTTAAACCCCCGGAATTATACACAGAGGGAAATAACCTATTATAAATAGGAAACAGAGATAGACACTGGCATGGTTAGTATACAGGGTGATGTCAGTTGCAGGGGAAGGAGGCCATATGTGCCTGGTAAAGCGATTGCAATATAGCCAGATGAACCATATGCATCATAATTCAGGATCCGGACAGTATATTGTGTCAAAAACAATTACTATCTCAAAGGGCTCCAAGGAATAGAGTCGTTAAGCCCCATTGTGTCAGTTCCCAGCCTGAACACCCATCGTTGTTCCTTCTCTAAAAGGCCCACTTCTGAGGGTAACTGTTCAATAACAGTCCACTGCAGCTCATTCACACAATGTTGGTGTTCAATAAAGTGGGTAGACATCTTGGTAGTGAGTTTCTTACATCTGATGTTGCTTTTGTGTTCATTTAATCTCACTTTGACAGGTCTTGTTGTCATACCAACATATTCCTTACCACAGGGGCACGTGATTAAATATACAACATTCTTGCTGTTGCAATTTGTAAACACACGTTGCTCCCATTGTGTTCCATTTGAGAAGGTCAAGGTCAAGCTTTTTTTGGTGAGGTGGCAGTTGTTACAATTACCACACGGGTGGTGACCATGTATGCCTTGAAGTCTTGTTTGGTCCTTTTTGGTTGGAGGGGGTCTTGTGTGGACTAGCATGTCTCTCAAGTTCCTGCCCCTTCTATGTGCAAACAAAGGCTTCTCCAAGGTCAGACCGCTACTCGTCAGAGTGCGCCAATGTTTGTTCACCAGCTTTGTCACCTGGTTGGTAACTGGACTGTATGACCAAACAAGACTTCAAGGCATTTAATCACGTGCCCCTGTGGTAAGGAATATGTTGGTATGACAACAAGACCTGTCAAAGTGAGATTAAATGAACACAAAAGCAACATCAGATGTAAGAAACTCACTACCAAGATGTCTACCCACTTTATTGAACACCAACATTGTGTGAATGAGCTGCAGTGGACTGTTATTGAACAGTTACCCTCAGAAGTGGGCCTTTTAGAGAAGGAACAACGATGGGTGTTCAGGCTGGGAACTGACACAATGGGGCTTAACGACTCTATTCCTTGGAGCCTTTTGAGATAGTAATTGTTTTTGACACAATATACTGTCCGGATCCTGAATTATGATGCATATGGTTCATCTGGCTATATTGCAATCGCTTTACCAGGCACATATGGCCTCCTTCCCCTGCAACTGACATCACCCTGTATACTAACCATGCCAGTGTCTATCTCTGTTTCCTATTTATAATAGGTTAATTCCCTCTGTGTATAATTCCGGGGGTTTAAACATTACTGGATTCTATACATCGTTCTGCAGTACTGTTTGAATTGAATACTTATTTAACAACATGTGTTAAGTTGTCCCTCAATATTGCAACAGGTATACTTTGCCCGTTTTACGAACTGAGGCAAGTAAATACACGCGTTTTTCTAATAAGGCGTTAGACACTGTATAATGCTCCTCCGCGTCTTTCATTTCATAGCGTGTCTGCCTCACGCATGCGCGGTCGTTCTTTTCGTCCGCGCATGCGCACCTGACAGGCGGCAGTGCGCATGCGCGCCATCAGCGTTCAGTTAGAGCGCAGTACCGGACCTTCGGTGTTTGTATTTCCCGTATTTGGGCATACACCGATCCCAATTAACCAATTTACCATCTCTAATTAGTAGGAGGGATAGAGTATATATATCAGGACCCTGACGCTACACAGGCTCACTTCATCGGAGCCGCGTTGAGGGAAGGCAGGCGAATTGCTGATGCAGTAACCGTGAGTTAATGGGTATCAATGACTAGCATTTCCATGTAGCCTGGTAAATTGAATATTGTGCCCTGTTTCCAACTGAACCCCGTTCATTCATATTTTTAGGTCTTTTCTAAGCAGGAAGGAAGGATCCCCAATATACGCTTAGGCTCATGAGGTCTTATATTTTAGAACTCTAAGTAAGACTTTCTCTTTCTTTTCATGTGCTCTTCTCAATCAGAGCAGAGAATGATTATGTGTTTTGTATATGTGTGTGTGTCAGTATTGTCATGTCCACTTGTGTCCTTTTTCTTTTATCTACAGGGTCCCATTATTTTTGGTATGACCTGGTGATACTCAGAGAAGGTTTTTTCTTCTCCTCTAATGAGGGTCTTGTGACATCTGCATGTATTTACTTATGCATTTCTTTCCGCAGGTTCTTTCGCCAATTGGGCGCAACTGCATTCGCTAACATTATAAAACACTGTTAGGAATATTACACATTGTGGTAATTTTATTAATTTTTGAAAACACTTTTACATTCTGCATGTGAGTAAGGGGAGGGTAAGTGCATAACCCTTGTCCTGAAGAAGGAGGCTGTGACCTCCGAAACATGTTGACACTATACCTGTGGTTTTTGATACCTTAACTCGTATCTATCTAACCACGCCCTGCACTTCTTTTAACAATACCAGCCGGGGATTAAATAAAAATATTTTTTCCTCCCACGTGCCAGGTATTTTTTAACTTTTCACTTTTTCACCTCACCTCACTCACATTTCTGATCCCACACACACCCCCACACATAGTCCACTTCAAAGTGCTCCTGCGTATTCGCGAGTCGTAGCACGCCGCATCCCGTAGAGGGGTGCGAAGGCCCCGATGATGAAGCATGACACCAAGGGGCCTGTTGGTGTGTGAGGGGCATTTAAACAACACTGTGTGTTTTCCCATCACTTTAAGGATCACCACCACCTTGAGTGGATTCCACTTTGTTTATGTATACATTCAGGGAGACTGAATCCACTGACTCTCTCTCTCCCCCCTTCTGTTATAATTCGTGATTTGCATATAGCCATTGTCTGACCTAGGGTGGTGTGGAGTGCAAAAAAACGATGGATTTAGGCCCAGATCTTTGTACTGGGGTGAATGTAAGACATTGTTCTGCATTCTGTCCATCAACTGTGTTTTTTGCAGCTCTCACACTGGCATTCTATGGGGCCTTCAGAGTGGGCAAAATAGTGGGGACTTCAAAGTTGGATACTGCAGCTGGTTTACAATTGCAGGATGTTAAACTGGTGCAGGGACAGCTTTCCATCACATTGCGTAAATCAAAAAGGGACCCTTTGGGAAGGGGACCACGATTCGGCTTAGGTTTGCCACAGGAGCTGTAGTGTGCTCAGTAAAACAAATGGGGGATTATTTGGCCGTTCGCCCACAACGGTTGGCCTGCTCCCTGTTCATCCATGAAAACGGGGAGTGCCTCTCGAAATATCAGTTCACAGCAGTTTTCAGGAGCACCCTGTGAAGCTTGGGTGTGGATCCCGCTGGCTATTCTGTCCCCTCATTTAGGATTGGGGTGGCAACCTTAGCAGCTGGGGCAGGCCTCTCTGTTGATGAGGTGAAGCGCGTGGGTCGGTGGTCCTCTTCATGTTTCAAGCGCTATGTGCATCCTGAGTTGTAAGTTGTGCTCACAATGAGTCTTGCGTTGCCATTCTTATATTTGCCTCTTCTATTTACAGTAGCATGCCAGGTAATGTGGTATTGGTGTTGGGATACTCGTTCGTGTGGCGGGCCGCTTATCGTTTGCAACAGCGGTGTAAGTCGAAACCGGTGTGTTTGGACGGGATGTCGTTCTATTGGCGGGGAGTTGGGGGCCTTCAAATCGGGCAGTTATGACAGTTGGTGAAAGAGATGAAGGGGCACGAGGGACTCCAGTCCCTGGACCTAATTATCCTGCACTTAGGTGGGAACGACATGGTAGAGCTGGGCCGTTGGGCTGTCAGAGAAGCTTTCCTGTCAGAATTTGCTTGGTTGGGGCGAATCCTTTCCTGGGCTCGGATTGCATGGTCTTACATGATCCTGCGGCGCATATGGGGACCTGAGGTGCGGTCAAGGGCCTTGAACGTTTCAATGAGGCGCCTGAAAGCAGAATTGGGTAAGCTGTTGTCGCGTTCTAATCTAGGACCCTGATCGATACTGTGACCTTATGCCCCTATACGGCTATAATCCCTTTGTACCCCTATATTGGCATAACCGATCAAATGCAATATTCAGAAACTCGTCTCTGGCCTCACACGAACAGAGCCACATTTCAGAATCGCTTCCTCTGCAACTTCCTTTGCAGCTCATTAGTGCAAATGACACAGCAGAAGACGCTATCTAAGACTCCTAGATTAACACTCTGAGTTCTTCAACAAGATAAAAACTCAGCAACCTGGGAAAGCCCCGCTTGCTATGTTTTGATTAGTAATAGAAATCTAATGAGCACTGATAGACGGTCACTTCTTAGTGACATCTTTATTGACGTCTTATATCCAAAAACTTACGTCAAACAAGGCACCTTTCAGGTATAAATATTACCAAGGTTGCCTTAGGAAAAGGCTGAAGCTGCTGCTGATGATACTATCGCTACTGCGATCGCTGCTAACGAGCGAACGATGGTGTGGTGAACATAGGAGCTGAACAGCTGTCCCCCTGCAAGAGCCCATGAGATGCAAGCTGCCCGCGGACGCTACCCCTCCTCCTCCTCTTTGACGCGCTGAGAAAGATGCTGTCTTTTCTCCTGCCGAGAAATCCAGCTCCGGCGTTTCCAGCCTACTCTTGCGAGTGACTGGGATATCGAGTCCCTGGAAGGAGATACCAGACCTCCAACATTCTATTCCAGAGGTATGGTGTTGACTAAACCCGTAGAGAGAATTCTTGAAGCAAACCTTGGCAAAACCAACTTAACTAAAACTGCTACTTACTTACTCCCTCCCAAGTATTAGGCTTAGGTCAGGTACACTGGGGTAGGCGTAGTTAGAAGCACCAGTTGAGTACGTTAGCTGATGTATATATGAATGTATATGTTTTATTCATTTTAAACGATTGTATGGCTAAGAAACCATATCAATCCTTTTACAGTATTATTTCGCAATACTCATTTTTCTGTACGTACTTTTTATAATAACAAGTCTTGCAATTGTGGCAATTCATTTCTCTTGTATGAGAAGAAAGACTGTTCAATAAATAATACCTTTTATTGAAAACGCCTGTCTCTCTATTCTCTACATATTGTGAAAGTAATCTGCACAACAACTGACTGCGTAAAATAACTGTCTATTGTTTCACACGACCCTAGAGATTGACTCTTATCTGAGGAGCAAAGTTGTCATGTTGCACGGTTGTTGAAAAACTGAATCCCTTCTTGGTTGTGCCAGGGAAGCTGATCACTTCCTATTCAGTCAAGAAAGTTTCCAGTGACCTCTGAGCTAGTTGGTAACAAACCCAATTAAGTTTAGCATAGTCAGTAGAGGCCTGGAAGATCCGCACTTCTACGTCGATACTACTGTTTGTTATTCCAATGCGCAGGGCCTATTGGGAAAATAGGAACTACACTACACTGTGTGCAGGTTAAGGCTGCCTGTGTCACATACCACACAAGTAGCTATGGGGTGATCACATGTTCCTTCGCAATGGCGTGAACATGTTGGACATTGGCACGGACTTATGGATTGATCGCATTTGGTCATTCGTTCAGAAATTGTTTTGTGGTGGGGAGGGCAAAGGTCCGGTTGGCCCTTTTTGCCCTCGTGGCCACAAGGAGGCCACATAGATTGACTTATATCATTAAGGGGAGTCCTCCTGCATACTCCCTATGCCAGCACTGAGGGGGAGAGACGGTAAGCTTACCCCAGTGAGAATGGGTACACTGGCTGGGGGCGAGGGTGCCAGGATACAAGCTAGGGCATGGGTCTGCTGCCTCTGGTTATACCCTATGAGCTCCCCATTGGAACAGCCTGGTGTGGTAGGGGTGGGCCACTAGGGTTGCAGACAAGGAGCAGGTGGCAAGGGCTCACCTATCAAGGATGATGGTGGGTTGTACCCGCATGGTTCTCGTTTGGGGGGCGCGAGCCAGAAGGCCCCTTGGTACTGGAGTGATAGTTGGCATGTCTTCTGTATAATAATTAGATTCTGCCATTTCGTATTGTTTGGATTATGATGCAAAGAACTTGCTTGTAAATATTATTTTGATAGTTTTTTAATGTCAATTTCATATTGCAGTTCAATTATGCTATGATATGTACTGTCATGTTTATTGGTGAGAATTTGTAATAAACATGGCCTCTTTTCACCCACAACGCTTGATATTAAATCATTGATTTGTGGGATTTATGAAGGTGGGCCAGAGACAACCTGGGGGTCTGGGTCCTATAGGGAACGAGGAAGTATGACTTTTTAATAATTTTCAAAGAATTGGTTTAGTAATGTGGGAAAACCAGAAAAGTTAATGAGTTTATTCCCCCCCCAAAAAACCCCCATGAGTACTCATGTCTAAAAGCGTGCACCGGTATTGGCCAGCTCGCGAAACATTCTGCAACATAAATGTAAATTAGCAGTTTTAAATTTTGTTCTCGATTAAAAACGTTTTTCCAGGTTGGTGATGGCTTGCTTGCACCCTTACTATTTTTGGGCAAGGTGCCCTATACATCTTACCCAGGGACTAATTTACTCCTTCGCTTGAGAGGAATACATTGGCAGGTGACTGGGAACTTAAAAAAAAAACACCTGCTATGACTGTGTGAACACCCATTCTTGTAAATATGCAAGTATTTTTGAAGGCCGGGCCACCCAGGAGCATGAATACATTTAAGCTGATAAATTTGCGAATACAGAATTTCAATCATGGTGGTGGAATTTCTGCAGTGGAAAAAGTCTATTGGTGAGTTTGTAAAGCTTTGCAAATGTGATTCTGTGCCTTAGAATTGAGGTGTTAAACTCACGAAGATACATATCCCTACATCTCCCTGCCATGGCCCAAACTTTTACCGTCTTTCGTCTATATTCGCATTAAAATTACCATTCCCCGTGCACATTCTCATTGTTTTGAGCTTTACTTTGTCACTAATGCCTAATCCTACCCATGACCAGTCCTATCCAGTTAGCTTATAATTAGTTATATTTTCAAATAAGAAGTGTACCCTTGCTCTAATTGTGTTGATAAACTTAACTGCACATTATTCCTCATCCTAAGCTATGATAAAGGTCTCTTTTTGCAACTAATTAGACAATTTATTTGACTTCAGTTCAAGTATTTTTTTACCCCTAACTCTCACATTTATGCTATCCATTACCAAAAACAATATATGTGTATATGTATCCTATTAATGTAATTAAACGCAGACTTTTTTTTTACATTCATTTTCACTTTAAAGAGGCGGTACATCAAGTCTTTACAAACACACTTCACAGTACAATTCACCAACTAGATCTGCAATCAGCGCTTTCTTTACGTGTTTTATATATATTAAGCGTCTGCAGGTCATGTGTAAGCGATGTTCTATACAAACATAAATTGCATTTGGAAATACCATATTTATCATGTTCTTAACATCGCAGCTATGGCATCTCCTAACCAAAAACTCTTAGTGGGACCCAAATATCGCTGAGATGGGCAGTGCCAGGAAGTAAGGAGACACCTACTTGTTAGCATGGCGACATATCTGACAGTCCACTATCTATTTATCTAGCACATGGCAACCCCATGCTCTCCCAGGAGCGCTAAAGCAATGCATTTGCAGTATTATTTAGAGACCTCCTTCAAATGTCCAAGAAATTCCACCAAGGTGTTAAAATTTAGTTTAGATTGTCATTTCTCCTCACGAAAGTGTATATCTGAGGACCCAACTAGGCCAGATGCATAAAGTCAGCATCTTGTGTGCTGCATTGCCAGCAATTTGTATCTGTAGTTAGTCCGTATCATGCCATACTGACTAGAGTGTAAACATACTATGTGAATGAATTGCAGTTGGACCAGCCAAAAATTAACATTTGTGGCTGTCTTCAAATTGGCAAAAGCAATATGACCACTGGGTAGCAGTTATTTCATATCTCCGTTCCATCTTCCATTTTGTTTTTAGGGTCTCTCCTGTCTCAGTGCATGCTTTAGCGAGAGGTATTGTGTTGTACAAGGTGCTTTGAACACGCCCGTTGTTTACCATTTGTGGGCTTCATTGTTACTCTGTGCTGCCAGCACGAACCAGCTTCGCTTCCTCTTCATTCAGCAGGGTCATGTTCTGACTGTTTTATATTGATTAGAGCCCTTCCACTCTTGGCGTTGTGATTGAGGTACTATTTTTTTCTTGCTTCTTCCCCTCCTAACCCCATAGCTGTGTTGCTTCTTCCCCTCTGACCCCCAGCCATTTTGCTTCTTCCGCTTCCAACCCCCACTTTGTTGCTTTTTTCCTTCCACCCCCCAATCGTGTTGCTTCTTCCACTCACATCCCCAGCTGTGTTCCTTCTTTAACCAAGTCGCTTCATCCCCTGCCACTTCCCCATCTGTTGCATCTTGAGCCATATTGCTTATTGAGCCATGTTGCTTATTTCCCTTCAACCCCCTGCCGTGTTGCTTCCTCAACTCCCATTCCCACCATGTTGCTTCATCCTCTCCCACCTCCCAGCTGTTACTTCTTTTCCTCCAACCTCACAGCACTGTAGCTTCTTTGTTGAATTTGCTTCATCCCAACCCCCCCACCCTGTCTTTTTCCTATTCCCCTCCCACCCACCCTGCCTGTTTCCTATTCGCCTCCCACCCACCCTGTCTGTTTCCTATTCGCCTCCCACCCACCCTGTCTGTTTCCTATTCGCCTCCCACCCACCCTGTCTGTTTCATATTCCTTTCCTACCCATCCTGTCTGTTTCCTATTTGCCTCCCACCCATCCAATCTGTTTCCTATTTGCCTCCCACCCACCCTGTCTGTTTCCTATTTGCCTCCCACCCACCCTGTCTATTTGCCTCCCACCCACCCTGTCTGTTTCCTATTTCCCTCCCACCCGCCCTGTCTGTTTCCTATTTCCCTCCCACCCGCCCTGTCTGTTTCCTATTTCCCTCCCACCCACCCTGTCTGTTTCCTATTTCCCTCCCACCCACCCTGTCTGTTTCCTATTTCCCTCCCACCCACCCTGTCTGTTTCCTATTTCCCTCCCACCCACCCTGTCTGTTTCCTATTTCCCTCCCACCCACCCTGTCTGTTTCCTATTTCCCTCCCACCCGGTCTGTTTCCTATTTAACTCCCACCAGCCCTGTCTGTTTCCTATTTAACTCCCACCAGCCCTGCCTGTTTCCTATTTCCCTCCCACCCGCCCTGTCCATGTTTCCTATTCCCCTCCCGCCCCATCTGTGTTTCCTATTCCCCTCCCGCCCGGTCCATGTTTCCTATTTCCCTCCCGCCCCATCTGTTTCCTATTCCCCTCCCGCCGCCCCGTCTGTTTCATATTCCCCTCCCGCCCCCGTCTGTTTCCTATTCCCCTCCCGCCAGTCTGTTTCCTATTCCCCTCCCTCCCGCCCGCCCGTTTCCTATTCCCCTCCCTCCCGCCCGTTTCCTATTCCCCTCCCTCCGCCTGCCCGTCTGTTTCCTATTCCCCTCCCGCCCGCCCGTCTGTTTCCTATTCCCCTCCCGCCCGCCCGTCTGTTTCCTATTCCCCTCCCGCCTGCCCGTCTGTTTCCTATTCCCCTCCCGCCTGCCCGTCTGTTTCCTATTCCCCTCCCGCCCGTCTGTTTCCTATTCCCCTCCCGCCTGCCCGTCTGTTTCCTATTCCTGTCCCGCCCGCCCATTTCCTATTACCCTCCCGCCCACCCCTGATGTGTTTCCTATTCCCCTACCGCCCGCATTTCCTATTCCCCTCCCGCCCACCCGTCTGTTTCCTATTCCCCTCCCGCCCACCCGTCTGTTTCCTATTCCCCACCGGCCCACCCGTCTGTTTCCTATTCCCCTCCCGCCCACCCGTCTGTGTTTCCTATTCCCCTCCCGCCCACCCGTCTGTTTCCCATTCAGTTCCCGCACACCCATCTGTTTCCTATTCCCCTCCCGCCAACCCATCCGTGTTGCCTATTTCCCTCCCGCCCACCCGTCCGTGCTGCCTATTTCCCTCCCGCCCACCCGTCCGTGTTGCCTATTTCCCTCCCGCCCACCCGTTCGTGTTTCCTATTCCCCTCCGGCCCTCCCGTCCGTGTTTCCTATTCCCCTCCCTCCCGCCCGTCCGTTTTTCCTATTCCCCTCCCGCCCGCCCTTGAGTGTTTCCTATTGCCCTCCCTCCCATTCACCCTCTCCATGTTTCCTATTCCCCTCCCACCCGCCCTGTCACGCTTCCTATTCCCCTCCCAACCGCCCTGTCACGCTTCATATTCCCCTCCCACCCGCCCTGTCAAGTTTCCTATTCCCCTCCCACCCTGTCACGTTTCCTATTCCCCTCCCACCCGCCCTGCCTCCATTCTCCGTGCCTCCATTCTCCGTGCCTCCATTCTCCCCCACCCGCCCACCCTGCCTCCATTCTCCCCCACCCGCCCACCCTGCCTCCATTCTCCCCCACCCACCCGCCCACCCTGCCTCCATTCTCCCCCACCCACCCTCCCACCCTGCCTCCATTCTCCCCCACCCACCCTCCCACCCTGCCTCCATTCTCCCCCACCCACGCTCCCACCCTGCCTCCATTCTCCCCCACCCACCCTCCCACCCTGCCTCCATTCTCCCCCACCCACCCTCCCACCCTGCCTCCATTCTCCCCCACCCACCCTCCCACCCTGCCTCCATTCTCCCCCACCCACCCTCCCACCCTGCCTCCATTCTCCCCCACCCACCCTCCCACCCTGCCTCCATTCTCCCCCACCCACCCTCCCACCCTGCCTCCATTCTCCCCCACCCACCCTCCCACCCTGCCTCCATTCTCCCCCACCCACCCTCCCACCCTGCCTCCATTCTCCCCCATCCACCCGCCCACCCTGCCTCCATTCTCCCCCACCCACCCGCCCACACGGCCTCCATTCTCCCCCACCCACCCGCCCACACGGCCTCCATTCTCCGTGCCTCCATTCTCCCCCACCCACCCGCTCACCCTGCCTCCATTCTCCCCCACCCACCCACCCTGCCTCCATTCTCCCCCACCCACCCGCCCACCCGCCCACCCTGCCTCCATTCTCCCCCACCCACCCGCCCACCCTGCCTCCATTCTCCCCCACCCACCCACTCACCCTGCCTCCATTCTCACCCGCCCACCCTGCCTCCATTCTCACCCGCCCACCCTGCCTCTATTCTCCCCCACCCACCCGCCCACCCTGCCTCTATTCTCCCCCATGCCTCCATTCTCCCCCACCCACCCGCCCACCCTGCCTCCATTCTCCCCCAAAGCCTCCATTGTCCCCCACCCAAAATTTTTCCCCCACCCACCCGCCCACCCTGCCTCCATTTTTCCCCCACCCACCCGCCCACCCTGCCTCCATTTTTCCCCCACCCACCCGCCCACCCTGCCTCGATTTTTCCCCCACCCACCCGCCCACCCTGCCTCCATTTTTCCCCCACCCACCCGCCCACCCTGCCTCCATTTTTCCCCCACCCACCCGCCCACCCTGCCTCCCTTTTTCCCCCACCCACCCGCCCACCCTGCCTCCCTTTTTCCCCCACCCACCCACCCGCCCGCCCTGCCTCCCTTTTTCCCCCACCCACCCGCCCGCCCTGCCTCCATTTTTCCCCCACCCACCCGCCCGCCCTGCCTCCATTTTTCCCCCACCCACCCGCCCGCCCTGCCTCCATTTTTCCCCCATGCCTCCATTCTCCCCCACCCACCCGCCCGCCCTGCCTCCATTCTCCCCCACCCACCCGCCCGCCCTGCCTCCATTCTCCCCCACCCACCCGCCCGCCCTGCCTCCATTCTCCCCCACCCATCCGCCCTGCCTCCATTCTCCCCCACCCACCCGCCCACCCTGCCTCCATTCTCCGTGCCTCCATTCTCCCCCACCCGCCCACCCTGCCTCCATTCTCCCCCACCCGCCCACCCTGCCTCCATTCTCCCCCACCCTCCCACCCTGCCTCCATTCTCCCCCACCCTCCCACCCTGCCTCCATTCTCCCCCACCCTCCCACCCTGCCTCCATTCCCCCCCACCCACCCTCCCACCCTGCCTCCATTCCTCCCCCACCCACCCTCCCACCCTGCCTCCATTCCTCCCCCACCCACCCTCCCACCCTGCCTCCATTCTCCCCCACCCTCCCACCCTGCCTCCATTCTCCCCCACCCTCCCACCCTGCCTCCATTCTCCCCCA
The DNA here is from genome assembly GCF_964263255.1 of Lissotriton vulgaris. NCBI lineage: Eukaryota > Metazoa > Chordata > Amphibia > Caudata > Salamandridae > Lissotriton > Lissotriton vulgaris. Next base: position 897,471,252 of record NC_141697.1, on the reverse strand, counting down.
CCCACCCTCCCTCCATTCTCCCCCACCCACCCTCCCACACCCACCCTCCCTCCATTCTCCCCCACCCACCCTCCCACCCTGCCTCCATTCTCCCCCACCCACCCTCCCACCCTGCCTCCATTCTCCCCCACCCACCCTCCCACCCTGCCTCCATTCTCCCCCACCCACCCTCCCACCCTGCCTCCATTCTCCCCCACCCACCCTCCCACCCTGCCTCCATTCTCCCCCACCCACCCTCCCACCCTGCCTCCATTCTCCCCCACCCACCCTCCCACCCTGCCTCCATTCTCCCCCACCCACCCTCCCACCCTGCCTCCATTCTCCCCCACCCACCCTCCCACCCTGCCTCCATTCTCCCACACCCACCCTCCCACCCTGCCTCCATTCTCCCCCACCCACCCTCCCACCCTGCCTCCATTCTCCCCCACCCACCCTCCCACCCTGCCTCCATTCTCCCCCACCCACCCTCCCACCCTGCCTCCATTCTCCCCCGCCCACCCTGCCGCCATTCTCCCCCACCCACCCGCCCACCCTGCCTCCATTCTCCCCCACCCACCCGCCCACCCTGCCTCCATTCTCCCCCATCCACCCGCCCACACGGCCTCCATTCTCCCCCATCCACCCGCCCACACGGCCTCCATTCTCCCCCACCCACCCACCCTGCCTCCATTCTCCGTGCCTCCATTCTCCCCCACCCACCCAGCCTCCATTCTCCCCCACCCACCCACCCGCCCACCCTGCCTCCATTCTCCCCCACCCACCCACCCGCCCACCCTGCCTCCATTCTCCCCCACCCACCCACCCGCCCACCCTGCCTCCATTCTCCCCCACCCACCCACTCACCCTGCCTCCATTCTCACCCGCCCACCCTGCCTCCATTTTTCCCCACCCACCCTGCCTCCATTCTTCCCCACCCACCCGCCCACCCTGCCTCCATTCTTCCCCACCCACCCGCCCACCCTGCCTCCATTCTTCCCCACCCACCCGCCCACCCTGCCTCCATTCTCACCCGCCCACCCTGCCTCCATTCTCACCCGCCCACCCTGCCTCCATTCTCCCCCACCCACCCTCCCACCCTGCCTCCATTCTCCCCCACCCACCCTCCCACCCTGCCTCCATTCTCCCCCACCCACCCTCCCACCCTGCCTCCATTCTCCCCCACCCACCCTGCCTCCATTCTCCCCCACCCACCCGCCCACCCTGCCTCCATTCTCCCCCACCCACCCGCCCACCCTGCCTCCATTCTCCCCCACCCACCCGCCCACCCTGCCTCCATTCTCCCCCACCCACCCACCCTGCCTCCATTCTCCCCCACCCTGCCTCCATTCTCCCCCACCCACCCGCCCACCCTGCCTCCATTCTCCCCCATCCACCCGCCCACACGGCCTCCATTCTCCCCCACCCACCCACCCTGCCTCCATTCTCCGTGCCTCCATTCTCCCCCACCCACCCGCTCACCCTGCCTCCATTCTCTTCCACCCACCCACCCGCCCACCCTGCCTCCATTCTCCCCCACCCACCCACCCGCCCACCCTGCCTCCATTCTCCCCCACCCACCCACCCGCCCGACCTGCCTCCATTCTCCCCCACCCACCCACCCGCCCACCCTGCCTCCATTCTCCCCCACCCACCCACCCGCCCACCCTGCCTCCATTCTCCCCCACCCACTCGCCCTGCCTCCATTCTCACCCGCCCACCCTGCCTCCATTTTTCCCCGCCCACCCTGCCTCCATTCTTCCCCACCCGCCCACCCTGCCTCCATTCTTCCCCACCCACCCGCCCACCCTGCCTCCATTCTCACCCGCCCACCCTGCCTCCATTCTCCCCCACCCACCCGCCCACCCTGCCTCTATTCTCCCCCACCCACCCGCCCACCCTGCCTCTATTCTCCCCCACCCACCCGCCCACCCTGCCTCCATTCTCCCCCACCCACCCGCCCACCCTGCCTCCATTCTCCCCCACCCACCCGCCCACCCTGCCTCCATTCTCCCCCACCCACCCGCCCACCCTGCCTCCATTCTCCCCCACCCACCCGCCCACCCTGCCTCCATTTTTCCCCCACCCACCCGCCCACCCTGCCTCCATTTTTCCCCCACCCACCCGCCCACCCTGCCTCCATTTTTCCCCCACCCACCCGCCCACCCTGCCTCCATTTTTCCCCCACCCACCCACCCGCCCACCCTGCCTCCATTTTTCCCCCACCCACCGCCCACCCTGCCTCCATTTTTCAACCCTGCCTCCATTTTTCCCCCCACCCACCCGCCCACCCTGCCTCCATTTTTCCCCCACCCACCCGCCCAACCTGCCTCCATTTTCCCCCCACCCACCCGCCCAACCTGCCTCCATTTTCCCCCCACCCACCCGCCCACCCTGCCTCCATTTTTCCCCCACCCACCCGCCCAACCTGCCTCCATTTTTCCCCCACCCACCCGCCCAACCTGCCTCCATTTTTTCCCCCACCCACCCGCCCAACCTGCCTCCATTTTTCCCCCACCCACCCGCCCAACCTGCCTCCATTTTTCCCCCGCCCACCCTGCCTCCATTTTTCCCCCACCCACCCGCCCACCCTGCCTCCATTTTTCCCCCACCCACCCGCCCACCCTGCCTCCATTTTTCCCCCACCCACCCGCCCTCCCTGCCTCCATTTTTCCCCCCACCCACCCGCCCACCCTGCCTCCATTTTTCCCCCAAGCACCCGCCCACCCTGCCTCCATTTTTCCCCCACCCACCCGCCCACCCTGCCTCCATTTTTCCCCCACCCACCCGCCCACCCTGCCTCCATTTTTCCCCCACCCACCCGCCCACCCTGCCTCCATTTTTCCCCCACCCACCCGCCCACCCTGCCTCCATTTTTCCCCCACCCACCCGCCCACCCTGCCTCCATTTTTCCCCCACCCACCCGCCCACCCTGCCTCCATTTTTCCCCCACCCACCCGCCCACCCTGCCCCATTTTTCCCCCACCCACCCGCCCACCCTGCCTCCATTTTTCCCCCACCCACCCGCCCACCCTGCCTCCATTTTTCCCCCACCCACCCGCCCACCCTGCCTCCATTTTTCACCCACCCACCCGCCCACCCTGCCTCCATTCTCCCCCCACCCACCCACCCACCCTGCCTCCATTCTCCCCCCACCCACCCGCCCACCCTGCCTCCATTCTCCCCCCACCCACCCGCCCACCCTGCCTCCATTCTCCCCCCACCCACCCGCCCACCCTGCCTCCATTCTCCCCCCACCCACCCGCCCACCCTGCCTCCATTCTCCCCCACCCACCCGCCCACCCTGCCTCCATTCTCCCCCACCCACCCGCCCACCCTGCCTCCATTCTCCCCCACCCACCCGCCCACCCTGCCTCCATTCTCCCCCACCCACCCGCCCACCCTGCCTCCATTCTCCCCCACCCACCCGCCCACCCTGCCTCCATTCTCCCCCACCCACCCGCCCACCCTGCCTCCATTCTCCCCCACCCACCCACCCAGCCTCCATTCTCCCCCACCCACCCACCCTGCCTCCATTCTCCCCCACCCACCCACCCTGCCTCCATTCTCCCCCACCCACCCACCCTGCCTCCATTCTCCCCCACCCACCCACCCTGCCTCCATTCTCCCCCACCCACCCACCCTGCCTCCATTCTCCCCCACCCTGCCTCCATTCTCCCCCACCCACCCACCCTGCCTCCATTCTCCCCCACCCACCCGCCCACCCTGCCTCCATTCTCCCCCACCCACCCGCCCACCCTGCCTCCATTTTTCCCCCACCCACCCACCCACCCTGCCTCCATTTTTCCCCCACCCACCCGCCCACCCTGCCTCCATTTTTCCCCCACCCACCCGCCCACCCTGCCTCCATTTTTCCCCCACCCGCCCACCCTGCCTCCATTTTTCCCCCACCCACCCGCCCACCCTGCCTCCATTTTTCAACCCTGCCTCCATTTTTCCCCCACCCACCCGCCCACCCTGCCTCCATTTTTCCCCCACCCACCCGCCCAACCTGCCTCCATTTTCCCCCCACCCACCCGCCCACCCTGCCTCCATTTTTCCCCCACCCACCCGCCCAACCTGCCTCCATTTTTCCCCCACCCACCCGCCCAACCTGCCTCCATTTTTCCCCCACCCACCCGCCCAACCTGCCTCCATTTTTCCCCCGCCCACCCTGCCTCCATTTTTCCCCCGCCCACCCTGCCTCCATTTTTCCCCCACCCGCCCACCCTGCCTCCATTTTTCCCCCACCCACCCGCCCACCCTGCCTCCATTTTTCCCCCACCCACCCGCCCACCCTGCCTCCATTTTTCCCCCACCCACCCGCCCACCCTGCCTCCATTTTTCCCCCACCCACCCGCCCACCCTGCCTCCATTTTTCCCCCACCCACCCGCCCACCCTGCCTCCATTTTTCCCCCACCCACCCGCCCACCCTGCCTCCATTTTTCCCCCACCCACCCGCCCACCCTGCCTCCATTTTTCCCCCACCCACCCGCCCACCCTGCCTCCATTTTTCCCCCACCCACCCGCCCACCCTGCCTCCATTTTTCCCCCGCCCACCCTGCCTCCATTTTTCCCCCACCCACCCGCCCACCCTGCCTCCATTTTTCCCCCACCCACCCGCCCACCCTGCCTCCATTCTCCCCCACCCACCCGCCCACCCTGCCTCCATTCTCCCCCCACCCACCCGCCCACCCTGCCTCCATTCTCCCCCCACCCACCCGCCCACCCTGCCTCCATTCTCCCCCCACCCACCCGCCCACCCTGCCTCCATTCTCCCCCCACCCACCCGCCCACCCTGCCTCCATTCTCCCCCCACCCACCCGCCCACCCTGCCTCCATTCTCCCCCCACCCACCCGCCCACCCTGCCTCCATTCTCCCCCCCCCACCTGCCCACCCTGCCTCCATTCTCCCCCACCCACCCGCCCACCCTGCCTCCATTCTCCCCCACCCACCCGCCCACCCTGCCTCCATTCTCCCCCACCCACCCGCCCACCCTGCCTCCATTCTCCCCCACCCACCCGCCCACCCTGCCTCCATTCTCCCCCACCCACCCGCCCACCCTGCCTCCATTCTCCCCCACCCACCCGCCCACCCAGCCTCCATTCTCCCCCACCCAGCCTCCATTCTCCCCCACCCACCCACCCAGCCTCCATTCTCCCCCACCCACCCACCCAGCCTCCATTCTCCCCCACCCACCCACCCAGCCTCCATTCTCCCCCACCCACCCACCCAGCCTCCATTCTCCCCCACCCACCCTGCCTCCATTCTCCCCCACCCACCCACCCTGCCTCCATTCTCCCCCACCCACCCACCCTGCCTCCATTCTCCCCCACCCACCCACCCTGCCTCCATTCTCCCCCACCCACCCACCCTGCCTCCATTCTCCCCCACCCACCCACCCACCCTGCCTCCATTCTCCCCCACCCACCCACCCTGCCTCCATTCTCCCCCACCCACCCACCCTGCCTCCATTCTCCCCCACCCACCCTGCCTCCATTCTCCCCCACCCACCCTGCCTCCATTCTCCCCCACCCACCCACCCACCCTGCCTCCATTCTCCCCCACCCACCCACCCACCCTGCCTCCATTCTCCCCCACCCACCCACCCACCCTGCCTCCATTCTCCCCCACCCACCCACCCACCCTGCCTCCATTCTCCCCCACCCACCCACCCTGCCTCCATTCTCCCCCACCCACCCACCCACCCTGCCTCCATTCTCCCCCACCCACCCAGCCTCCATTCTCCCCCACCCACCCACCCTGCCTCCGTTCTCCCCCACCCACCCACCCTGCCTCCGTTCTCCCCCACCCACCCACCCTGCCTCCGTTCTCCCCCACCCACCCGCCCGCCCTACCTCCGTTCTCCCCCACCCACCCGCCCGCCCTGCCTCCATTCTCCCCCGCCCGCCCACCCTGCCTCCATTCGACCCCGCCCACCCGCCCACCCTGCCTCCATTCGACCCCGCCCACCCGCCCACCCTGCCTCCATTCGACCCCGCCCACCCGCCCACCCTGCCTCCATTCTACCCCACCCACCCGCCCACCCTGCCTCCATTCTCCCCCACCCACCCGCCCACCCTGCCTCCATTCTCCAACCCTGCCTCCATTCTCCCCCACCCACCCGCCCACCCTGCCTCCATTCTCCGCCACCCACCCGCCCACCCTGCCTCCATTCTCCGCCACCCACCCGCCCACCCTGCCTCCATTCTCCGCCACCCACCCGCCCACCCTGCCTCCATTCTCCCCCACCCACCCGCCCACCCTGCCTCCATTCTCCCCCACCCACCCGCCCACCCTGCCTCCATTCTCCCCCACCCACCCTACCTGCGTCCATTATTCCCCCTCCCACCCACCCTACCTGCGTCCATTATCCCCCCTCCCACCCACCCTACCTGCGTCCATTCTCCCCCATCCCACCCACCCTACCTGCGTCCATTCTCCCCCCTCCCACCCACCCTACCTGCGTTCATTCTCCCCCCTCCCACCCACCCTACCTGCGTTCATTCTCCCCCCTCCCACCCACTCTACCTGCGTTCATTCTCCCCCCTCCCACCCACCCTACCTGCGTTCATTCTCCCCCCCCCCTCCCACCCACCCTACCTGCGTTCATTCTCCCCCCTCCCACCCACCCTACCTGCGTTCATTCTCCCCCACCCACCCGCCCCGCCTGCGTCCATTCTCACCCACCCACCCGCCCCGCCTGCGTCCATTCTCAAACGCCTGCGTCCATTCTCCCCCACCCACCCGCCCCGCCCTGCCTGAGTCCCTTCTCCCCCACCCACCCGCCCTGCCTGCGTCCATTCTCCCCCACCCACCCGCCCCGCCTGCGTCCATTCTCACACACCCGCCCCGCCTGCGTCCATTCTCACCCACCCGCCCCGCCTGCGTCCATTCTCCCCCACCCACGCGCCCCGCCTGCGTCCATTTTCCCCCACCCACCCGCCCCGCCTGCATCCATTCTTCCCCCACCCACCCGCCCCGCCTGCGTCCATTCTTCCCCACCCGCCCTGCCTGCGTCCATTCTCAATGCCTGCGTCCATTCTCCCCCACCCACCTGCCCTGCCTGCGTCCATTCTCCCCCTCCCACCCGCCCTGCCTGCGTCCATTCTCCCCCTCCCACTCGCCCTGCCTGCGTCCATTCTCCCCCTCCCACCCGCCCTGCCTGCGTCCATTCTCCCCCTCCCACCCGCCCTGCCTGCGTCCATTCTCCCCTCACCTTCCCTGCCCGAGTCTATTATCCCCCTTCCCACCCGCCCTGCCTGCGTCCATTATCCCCCTCCGACCCACCCTACCTGCGTCCCTTATCCCCCCTCCTACCCGCCCTACCTGCGTCCCTTATCCCCCCTCCCACCCGCCCTACCTGCGTCCCTTATCCCCCCTCCCACCCGCCCTACCTGCGTCCATTATCCCCCCTCCCACCCGCCCTACCTGCGTCCATTATCCCCCCTCCCACCCGCCCTACCTGCGTCCATTATCCCCCCTCCCACCCGCCCTACCTGAGTCCATTATCCCCCCTCCCACCCACCCACCCTACCTGCGTCCATTATTCCCCCTCCCACCCACCCTACCTGCGTCCATTATTCCCCCTCCCACCCACCCTACCTGCGTCCATTATTCCCCCTCCCACCCACCCTACCTGCGTCCATTATCCCCCCTCCCACCCACCCTACCTGCGTCCATTATCCCCCCTCCCACCCACCCTACCTGCGTCCATTATCCCCCCTCCCACCCACCCTACCTGCGTCCATTATCCCCCCTCCCACCCACCCTACCTGCGTCCATTATCCCCCCTCCCACCCACCCGCGCCCATTATCTCCCCACCCACCCTACCTGCGTCCATTATCCCCCCTCCCACCCACCCTACCTGCGTCCATTATCCCCCCTCCCACCCACCCTGCCTGCGTCCATTATCCCCCCTCCCACCCACCCTGCCTGCGTCCATTATCCCCCCTCCCACCCACCCTGCCTGCGTCCATTATCCCCCCTCCCACCCACCCTGCCTGCGTCCATTATCCCCCCTCCCACCCACCCTACCTGCGTCCATTATCCTCCCTCCCACCCACCCTACCTGCGTCCATTATCCCCCCTCCCTGCCTGCGTCCATTATCCCCGATTCCTAGCCGCCCAGTCTTCGTTAATTATCGCCCCTCCCACCAGCCCCATCTGCGTCCATTATCGCCCCTTCCACCAGCCCTGTCTGCAACCCTTGATAGCCCTCCTGTCCACCCCGTTCCCTTACCATCCCTCCCACGTCCCTTTTGTTTTTTTTAAACTCTTTATTGGTGACTGCAGTAAGAACTTACATTTGTACCAGGATATCTATACATCAGTAATTTTTTTCCTTTTTTGTGTTACCACATTTAACCTCCTGTCTCAGTGTATAAGTACAGTCTCTTAATAAAGTTTCGTAAATAAGGCAAAAAAATAACAAGGTAAGTTCCATCAACATCAGCTGTCAGTTCCTCACTCTGACTTTATCTTGTAAGTTCGCCACATACGGAACAGTATTATTCTCAAAACAATGAACACCCATCCCAACACACCCCCTTCCCCCTAACCCACCCTCTCCTGGTCGCTTCGGAATCATCTTGGTGATTCTCTTACGGCACACAATAATGACTGTCAGCCTGCAGCGTCAGGGTATAATTATCATGTGAACCTCTCAGCGGGGGCATCCTCTCGGCTAAATTCCTCTATCCTGAGCAGACTATTGTGACCCACTTACCTGAGGAATGATTGACTCTAGTCCTTCCAATTTCAGTATCATCGTATCCACTCCATCGCTATGGGTTGTTTCCTATGGCCTCCCTCTTCCTCTCTCCTTAAGGCCGCACCCTCTGCCCGACCCCATTGTACTATGTCAGATTGCCATGTAGTTAACCTAGGAGGCCTGGGGGACCTCCATCTCATCGTTATGCATCTAATCCCCAGAATTAGGGCCAGGTCTAGGAATTTTAATTTAACCTTCAATGACTTAGATCTCTTACGCACCCTCACTAAACAATACAGGGCTTCCATCGGAACAGGTAATTGTGTAACAGTATGGAGCGTCTGGCATAGTTCCGCCCAGTAGCTCAGTAATCGCGAGCAGGACCACAGCATGTAAATGAAATCCGCGTCGTCGCCTTGGCACCGGGGGAAGCAATATGGGGAGTCTGGGAACATACAATGTAGTCGCTTGGGGGTTAAGTATGCCCTGTGGAGCACCATTGTCTGAATAAATCTGAATTTAACATTAAGTGATACTCTTTTCAGGTGCTCCAGTATAAGCTGCCACATCTTGTCTGCTAGTTCCAAACCAGAATCCTGAGCCCAGGTCGTCCTAAGAGTCGTAAGCGGAATTGCTGCATGTTCCCTGATCCCAGTGTAGAGCCCGCATACAAGGTGCCCCCCCCTCCCCCATATAATACATCAAGTAGACCAGTTCATGTTGTGTGGGCTTTAGTCTTAAAGGTGCCCATGTATTTCTAATATAATGAGATACCGTGGCGTGTAATAGCTATAATCTTGGAGGGGCTCCTGTGTTCTGCATGGAGGAGTCATGGTATAACATCGTTTCATCGCCAAAAAAGGCCCACACTTCTCCAACCCCGCTTTCCGTCCAAATCTGCAGCGCATTTCGTGTAAGTCTACCCTGCGGTGTCGGAATGCCCAACAATGGGATATTCGCTGCATAAGGCGGTACTGTAGACTTGTATGACAGGGCTTTCTTCCAGCATGTTAGTGCAGGAGGGGAGAGCAAATCATGGAGATCCGGGCTTTCAGTAACAGTAGGGAGTGGAGTTCCCCACGGTCCAGGCGCTCTTTCGTAAAGGCAATCTCATGTAGGTTCCTGCCTGCGATCCAATATGATAGCCACTGTAGCTGGCTGGCATAATAATAGCTCCTGAAATCCGGTACCCCAAGTCTCCCCAGCCTGGTTCCCAATTGGAGTTTAAGCAGACTGATGCATCTACGACCAATGCCCCAAATAAGGTTGATCAAGAGTATTGATTGAATTAAAAATGTGTTGGGGAAGTATCACTGGTATATTCACAAAATAGTACAATAAGTGGGGGAGCATAATCATTTTAGAAATAGCAACTCTGCCCATTACGGACAGTGGTAGTGAAGTCCAGAATCCCACGCTACCGCGGAGTCGTGTAATGGCGCGTTTGATGTTCCCATCTATTTGGTCTTCAGGCTTCCTATATACTTGTATGCCCAGATATTTAAAAGAAACGGGGGCTATTGGAATTGGGTACGTTCCAAAAATGATATGAGAGGATTGCAGGCCTTCCCTAAAGAAGAATCCAACCGATTTTCCAGGATTACTCTCTAGGCCCGACACTTTTTCAAATTGCTGCAAGATATCGGAGATTGCCGTGTGATCTGCCTCTAGGTCAGGTAAGTATATCATGATATCATCAGCGTAAATAGATATCAAATGGTGAGTCCCCCCCTACTGGGATGCCCATCCGTTCCATGGTGCCCCGTAGTGCCAACGCAAGAGGTTCCAGTACCAGCACGAATAAGATCGGGGATAAGGGGCAGCCTTGTCGGGTGCCTCTGTGCACTGTGTAGCGCTCAGAGACATGCCGTGTGTGCCCTAGCCGTAGGGTTAGTATACAATAAGCGTATCCAGATATGAAGGTGTCCGGGAAACTGAACCGTTTCAGCAATTCAAACGTGAAAGACCAGGACAGAGAGTCAAATGCTTGTTTCAGATCAAGCGCTATGCAGCCCGCCCACGGGAGGTCCTTATGCGAAGCCGACATCAAGGCATGTAATCTACGTGTGTTCAATGAGGTACTACGCCTTGGAAGGAAACCGCATTGGTCCTGATGTATAAGTTTAGTGAGGTGAGATTGAATGCGCATGGCCAGGGCCTTGCTAAAAATCTTGTATTCCGTCGAGAGCAAGGAGAGAGGTCTATAATTCGCCATGCCTAGAGTATCTCTGCCAGGCTTAGGTATGGATGTAACCATGGCATGCATGGTTGATTCCGGTAATTGTCCTTCCTCGAACGCCACTTTGTACACCTTCTCAAGAACCGGTACAAGGGTATCCGAATAGGTCGAGTAGAACTCTACCGGTAACCCATCCATACCGGGTGTTTTTTTACGATTAAGGCTCTTGATCGCAGCGCGTATCTCGTGCTGTGTAATAGGGCCCTCAAGCGTCTTTTGTGTGTCATCCGACAGGACCGGGAAGGGGAGATTGTCCAGGAATTCGGCAATTTGTACTGGGTCCTCCAGGCCTATGGGCACATAAAGGCCACTCAGATGGGCATAAAAGGCTTGATTCACCTCTACTTGCGTACAGACCAAGGTACCCGTCAGGTCACGTATTTGGATTATGGTCGATGGGTCTGGCTGATCACATACTAACCTGGCCAATAGTGTGCCAGACGTATCGGCTTCCGTGTGTTGACGACGTAAATATTCCTTGTAATCTATCGTCCGCAGTGTTTCTAAAATCTCAGCATGGTCAATGTACCCAATCTGTAGGTCTCCCTTCTTCCCAGGATCAAGACTTGCCTCCCTCTCCAGGGCCTTCAACCGGTCTTCCACCTCGCAGAGGTTCTTATGGATCTCCTGCCTAGCCCCTACCAATTGTCCTATTGCTGCACCCCTGATCACGACTTTCATGGCATCCCAAACCACCTGGTCCGAAGAAGCAGAATTCCAGTTCACTCTAAAATAATCAGTGAGAACAACAGACCGGGATGCACAAAAGGGGGGATCCTCTAGTAGAGAGGGGTTAAGTCTCCAGGTAGGCACCGGAGTCGGCACCCTATCCCAGAGGAGTGTTAGAGTTAAGGGTCTGTGGTCGGAGAACGTTTTTGCCTAATATTCTGATTTCTCCACTTTGGTAATTATCGAACTGGAACACAGGAACCGATCAATTCTAGTGTGTAAATTATGCAGGGGAGAATAAAAAGAATATTCTTTATGGGTTGGATATAACACCCGCCATGTATATGATACCATCCAACCCTCAACCCAGGAAGCAAAGAGGTCAGTCAACTTGGTCACTCCAGCGGCCTGTAGGGGGGTGTGTGACCTGTCCATACTCAAATCTAAGACCCCATTCCAATCTCCTAACACCCAGGGTATCTCGACCCACTCTGAATGTGCCAAACCTAGTTTGTGTACAAACTTATCCTGATCATAATTCGGTGCGTATACACTTCCCAAGACTATCAACTTCCCGTCCAGTGTTCCTTTCACTAAGATGTACCTGCTTTGGTCATCCACCCTCCTCTCCATCTCCACAAATGGTATCCTGTGACGGACCCATATGGTTGCTCCTCTAGAAAAGGCAGAGTATGTCATGGAGTAGATCGTACCTCTCCATTTTTTCCTCAATTTCTGTGACTCCGAGTCAGTAAGATGGGACTCCTGAAGGAATGCAATCTGTGTGCGGTGTCTAAGGAGGAATGAGTGGATTCGATGACGTTTTTGAATTGCCCCCAAATCTCACACATTCCAGGTGAGAAATTATGTCCCTGCAATCTCAACCATGTGTGTCTTCTATCACGTGTAAGAATAACTGTAGCCCTATTGCATTATCCACTGTATGCAGCGACCAGGAATCCCTATACCCCGAAACCAAATCTAAAACCCAACCAAACTCTGCACAGCATTTAAGCAATGCTGGGCCGAACATTAGAATAACAAACTTTTCATTCCAAATTATGGTGCATACGCCATTGGGGGGTGGCCAAGCTTTAGCACCGTCGTTTCATTGTTCATGTTCAGCTCTGCTTGCTCAACATCAGATCATCCAGGGGAACAAGGATATATGATCACAAGTGGTAAGTGTTGGACTTGGCCCTTCTGGCAGATTCACCCCTAAACTTTTTTCTTTTTGAATGTGAATTGGTGGTAGTGATTTTTCGTTTCTGCGCACTTTCACTGTGTCCCAGTGGAAAGTGCGTGCGCACTCTGAATGCGTGTAGTAAGTTTGGCCTGCCCTCCCATAGGAATGCATGGGGAATTTGTGTCCCTGGTAGTTTCTTATGCGTGAGGTGTGCAGGCTCAAGTTTGGTATGTGCGGTCTCGTGTGATTGAATGCTGCGCAATGATATGTGCGGCGTGTATGTGTCTAGTGTGGAAGTGCCACTTCTAGACATGGCTGTGCGTGTGTAGAGAGTGTGCTGGCACGGAATTGGATGGAGCTGGCTGGTGAGCCTGGCTCCAGGAGTCTGGATGGGTCTGCCCGGTGGCGAGTGTGGAGATTAGCATGATGATGGTCTGGAGGAGTGCACCTGGGTCCTAAATAGGGCTGGGCTTTCCCCACACAATGCTGGCTCCGCCCCCTGTGGTGTGACTGATGACCCTAGCCCTGCCAGTGAATAGAGTGAGGGGCTGAGCACATCAAGGGTGCTCCCAGACCAGCTGCAACTGTTTTTTCCCCTCACCCTGAAGCCAGACAAAGGGAAAAGGTGTATAAAAGAGGGTCTGTGACCCCTGGAAAATGTTCTCTTCCTGGATCCATTTCTGGAGGGGGGCTGCTGCTGGGCGCCAGGAGGACCGCCACTTGGACTGCCACTTGGACTGCCTCCCTGCCTGGAGGCCCAGTGAGCTGGCTCTGGGCCCAGCATTTCCCACCTGCTTGCCTAAAAGAACTTTGCTGGACTTTGGTTCCTTATAGCGCTTGGGAGCGCTTCATTTCTGCCCTAGCGCCGAGAGCGCTTTACTTTCACCCCTAGCGCCTGGGAGCGCTTTATTTTATTTATTGCGCTTGAGAGTGCTTTGTTTGCCAAGCCGGTGCCAACTCGGCATCCCAGGATTGCTGAGCCTATCGAGTGCCCACCTCGATTTATTGGTTATTTTAAACCAGCCGGTGCACACCCAGCATTTGCTGCTCTGTCCCCCCCTGCCGTGCCGCCGCGCTGCTTGCAATGACCCGGAAGCGCCCTCCAGAAACCCGGAAGTCCCGCCCTCGGGACCGCGGCGTGAGGAGCAGAGGGGCTGCAGGCACAGGCGGGGCTCCGGTGTCGTGGAGAACCCCGCGCTGCCCAAAGGAGAGCCCAGCAGCGAGAAGAGAGGCAGCAGAAGGTGCAGGCGGGGCTCCGTTGTCAGGAGGAGAGCCCCGCTGCCCAGGAGAGAGAGCCGCCGCAGAGCACTGAGACGAGACCGGTGAGTGCGTTCAAACGAGAGGGGGGACGTCGGGGCACATTGCCGGTGCCTGCCCCCCCTCCTTGCGAGGCCGGTGGTGCTGAGAGGCCCGTGGGGCCTCCCTTGATTCTGAGTCCCCCGTGCGGGACTCCCAACAACCTAAGGGCACTCTTGGTTGGCCCACCAGGGCCCTGAGGGCATATCTTGGCCTACTAGTCCCCCGAGAGGGACTTACCCCCCACCAAGGTGGCAATCCGTTCTTTAGAGCCTCAGAGGCTTCAACGCAAAGGGGCATTTCTTGGTGATTAAGAGCTGGCAAGGCTCTAGGGGGCAATCAGCTTGTTGTTTACGAGCCCTGAGAGTCTCACAGCCCCCATTGTGCATTTTGAGCCCAGCAAGGCTCCAAGGGGCCAGTCCTTTGTTTAGGGTCCAGAGGGGCCCAGGGGACGGTCAGTGGCGCAGAGCCTGTGAGGCTCCAACGTGTTGGCCCCATCCTTGCTCTACAGCTGCCCAGCACTTAGTGGGCAGCTGCTACGTTTAGGCCCCCCTGACTTTGGGACACAGGGCGTCCTAGACCCAACAAGGCCAGAGGGCCTAGGGAAAGTCACAGGTGGTGACTTTTGTGAGTTGGCGCAATTTTGTTTTCCTTCCTTACACCTCTGAATGTGTTTTTATGCGTCATGTGCCTTGTTCTCACACCGCTGAATGTAGGTTCTGCATCATGTGTTTTCCTTCCCTACACCTCTGAATGTGTTGTGATGCATCATGTGTAATGTGCCTATACCCCTACATGTATAGTGATACTTAGGTGGTTGTTTTTCTCCTAGTACAGGTGTTGCTAGTGAGGTCCTGGTTCCCTGCGTGACATTTTCCTAAAGTGGTTAGGGTTGCGTAGGTGGTTTTTACCTGTTACCAGTAGTGACTGATGGTGTGCTTTATGTCCTATTTTGTGCTACAGTGATTGTTATTATATGTGCTAAGTGTTAATTCTACCCAGTGCTAAGTTCTAATAGTGCCTATTCCTGAGAGTGGTCCAGGTGGCCCTGTCTTGTACATATCCCCTGTAAATTCTGCCCGTGCCTGTTGGCACATTGTAAAATGTGTGTTCTTATCTAATGTGTTTTGGTATAATACAAAGGCTATTTTTATATATAACCTTGTGTGGAGTTTCCTTTGTGGTGGGCCTTGGGTGTTGTTGCTGGGTGCGTGCGCAAACACTTAACCTACATAGCCTCCAAGTTTAGCCATGCTGCTCGCGTCACGTTACCTAGAGGGTGAGCAGGGGTTATCTTGGCGTGTAACTCCCTTGCCCTGACTTAGGAGTGGTGGTCTCTGACTTACTTTGGCACAAGCCCTGGCCAGCCAGGGATCCCATTTCTAACAGTAAGGGAATGGGGGGAAGGTCTACAGGATGAGTGAGTAGTCATATGGAGGGAATGTCTCATTTAGGCTCACCAGCAATACCCAGAACTTGAAGAACAGAATCTAGATGTATATCTCCCCCATCCCACAACAGACATCCAATTTTCAGTGCGTTGTACATACTGGACCATCACAACAATAGCGACTATTGTTACATAAAGGATACCACTCATGTTGACTCCATGTTTCTATATCAAATCGGTCCGCCATCGTCCTCAGTTATCTCCTATATCATCAGCAGCTCTGGGTGTGATAGTGAGAAACAGGACAGCACTGTGATCAGAATCAGAATGAATCGACTGTCCTCTGAGTTGGTCCCGATCTTCCCTGTATCCTCACGGAAGGCTCCTGCTGTCGCTAACGCTCCTAGTTGGTCCTTTTTCTGTTGCTTCCGCGTCGGCCCGAACGTCCACTCCTCCCACCGGGCTCAAGGGACCCTCTCTCCTCCTGGCCGGACTCATCCTCCGGAGCCTGACCGGATCGTCTCTGAGCAGAGTCCTGGCTCTCGTCTAAGTCCATCACCTCCAGCCATTCCTCCACATCTGAGGGACTTTCAAAAAAGTGTGTCTTCTGTTCGTGGATAACCTTCAACCGGGCAGGGACGAGGAGTGCATACTTCAGTCTGGCCCTCTGTAGCCTTCTCTTAACTGGTTGGTACGACGTGCGCTGCTTCTGGACCAAAGTGGTATCATCCGGATATAAGGATACTCTGTGATTTTCAAATTGGATTAGTGACTTCTCTCGAGCCCTCTGCAATAAGACATCACGGTCCTGGTAGTTAAGGATCTTCACTATCAGTGGTCCGGGCGGCCGGCCAGGTCTAGGTTGGCCAGTCTGGATCCTATGTGCTCGGCCCACACAGAAGCATGGAGACAGACCTTCAGTGGCAACATGGTCTCAGAACCATTGCTCCATAAAGTCCGCTGCGCGAGTTCCCTCACATCGTTCTGGCAGGCCTATGATGCGTATATTATTGCGTCGGTGACTCCCCTCCGCATCCTCCAACCGATCCATCAGTGAGTTCACCTGCTGTTGGAGTTGTTGTATGGAGAAAGAGTGGTCCGCCACCGTCGGTGTAAGATCTGCGAGGACGAGGCTCTGGTCCTTCACCTTATCTGCCAATTTGCCATGATCTGCTTTCAAGAGGGACAGATTTGTAGTCAGGGCCCCCGGCTGTTGTTCCATCGCCGCTCTGGATTCTCTTATTTCTTTCAGAATGAAGTCCAACTTGCCTGCAGGCGGTTTCCCACCATTGCCTGTTCCTGCAGCTCAGACGCCCGACACAGCCAGCGCTGTCTCCGGGTCTCCCAGGCTCTCCAGTCCCTTGGCCCCTTTCCTAACCATGACGTCAAGGGGGGGGGGGGGGGGGGGGGGGGGGGGGTGATCTCCGTTCTCTTCCGGATGCTGGCCGCTTCTTTAATAGGAACAGTCTCTAAGATGGCCCCTCACCAGGGCGAGTGATTCTTGGTAACACCGACTGCATCACACCAAGGCAAGAGCGTCCATGTAGTAAGGAGATCAGACAGGAATGAAGGAGCAAGCGCGCGATGACGAAGGAAAGCAAAGCAGGTTCATCTCACAGGGGTTCCGTCAAGCACGGGGCGGTACAACTGCTAGCTCGCCGTCTGTTCCACTCCGTATGCGAGGTCTCTTACTCAGCCACCGCTCGACGGGTACATGGGAAGGGGGGCTGCTACTCCATCCAGCCAGCCATTCTCAAATACACAAACTATCCCCTAATATCCGGGGGGGTCCACCACCACCAAGTCATCGTGTTCAGGCTTCCACTTTCAAGGCTTATGCACTTGCCGTAGCGCGTCCCTTAAACACGAATCACAACAATCTGCCGTAAGGACTTTACCGCTCTGTTTCAGCAAAGCGCGAGCTATCGATCACTCCTCCCGCTCCGGGCAATCTCCCAATGATCAAGCACTCTAACGCCGGCCCCCGATTCACAGCACTTCAGTCAGGGGAATGTTGGCACTCAGATCAGATGAAAATTATGAAGCGCCGTCCACTGTCGATATTCAGGGGGGGGGGGGGGGGGAGTTCTACACTCACCCCTTCCAGAACTCACCGCCACCTCCTAATATTATCTGCCTCGCGTCCCACTGTCTGTGGTGCTCGACCGCCCCCGGAACGGAAAGCAGGCGCCATGGTAGTTCCGGCCCCGCGGCCCGTCTCAGTCACGTAGTGGTCCCCCTCCGAGCCTCGTCATCGTCTCACCAATCCAGCGGCGATGCCTCCTCAGAAGCTCAGCGTCGTCCGGAGTCCCTCGGCTAGCAGATGCGATGGAGCGACCCTATGCCGGCACCTCTCACGGTCGCTTCTGTCTGAACAGTCCGCTTCTCCTCTCACTTCCGCCTATACTCTAGCGCCCGGCTGGCAAACGCGGGGCGCCGCAGCAGGCCTCGTCCCTTCACCATCACGTCTCGGGTCGCTTACAAATATTTCCGATCGTCAGACCTTCCCAGGGGCCTCCGCACCATTCCCGTCGCCTGTGGGCAAATCTAGGCTCCCGCAGAGGCCCAATATCAGGATTTAATCCCCGGGTGACTCCGGAGCTCTATCGGCAGCCGACCACCATCATAGCTGGCTAGCCACGCTCCCCTCCCGCCCAGGTCCCTTTACCTCCCTCCTGCCCACGTCCCTTCACCTCCCTCCTGCCCACGTCCCTTCACCTCCCTCCTGCCCACGTCCCTTCACCTCCCTCCTGCCCACGTCCCTTCACCTCCCTCCTGCCCACGTCCCTTAATCCCCCCTCCAGCTCACCCGTCTCTTAATCCCCCTCCAGCTCACCCGTCTCTTAATCCCCCCTCCAGCTCACGCGTCTCGTAATCCCGCTCCCCATCCCTTAATCACCCCACCCTTAATCCCCCTCCCATCTTCCCCCTCCCTTAACCCCTTGACTGCAGCAGTAATTCCGCCGCGGCGCTCGGGGGGAGGGGGGCAGCACGGCGCCGCCATGCTCGTGATGGAACCACTCTGTCACGAGCCAAGGGCGCGATGCGCTTGTGACGGAGTGGTTCTGTCACGGCCCGCCGCTCAATAGAACGCTCAGCGCAGGCGCGGAATTGATGCCACGCAGGCACGGCGGCCAGGCCGTGACGGAACCACTCCGTCATTAGCACAGCGCGTCCGTGGCTGGTGACGGAGTGGTTCCATCACAAGGTAGAAAAGAAAGTATCGCACCATTGGTTAAGATAACATTGGACAAACATTCCTGATCATCTTTTTGCGATAAATGATATTGGAGTTATTGCCATTTTACATTTTGTATGAAATTTAATATGGTCAATTTATAAAATATCATAAATTATAAAAAATTATAAAAAATATATATTTTTATAAATGAATGGTACATGCATGTCTTCTGTATATGCTTATCAGGTCCGATAATATAATATATTTTCGTGTTCCTAAATTGTTTTTGATTTCAATTTGTTTATATACCCTGATTTAGGAACTATCGTCAGGGGTACCCCCTTTCTTTACAAACGATAACTCAGCAGTGCTAACTTCTGAATGGGTAAACCTTTCCATTCCGAAGCCTCCGGGACCTTCTGCGGCGTACCACAAAGATCATCCCTCAGCCCAACATTGTTCAACAACTACATGGCACCGCTTGCCCACATCGCCCAACTGCATGACCTCAACATCATCTCCCTCGCCGAAGACACCCAGCTGATTCTCTCCCTCACCAAGGACCCCTTCCCACCAAAGCCAACCTCAACTAAGGAATGAAGGCCGTCGCCGAGTGGATGAAGAACAGCCGACTGAAGCTGAACTCGGACAAGACGGAGGTCCTCATCCTCGGCTCCACCCCCTCAGCCTGGGATTACTCCTGGTGGCCGACCACACTGGGAGCAGCACCAACACCCACCGACCACCCACGCAACCTGGGGGTCATCCTAGATTTGCACGCTCCATGACCAAGCAGGTCAACGCCGTTTCGTCCTCCTGCTGCAACACCCTATGTGTGCTCCGCAAGATCTACAGGCGGATCCCCACCGAAACAAGAAGAACGGTCACCCAGGCTAGACTACGCAAACTCCCTCTATGCGGGAGCCTTGGCCAAGCCAAACTTCTGAAATGACTGCAACGCATACAGAACGCTTCTGCATGCCTCACCCTAGACATTCCTCGCCACTGCCATATCTCACCCCACCTGAGAGACCTGCACTGGCTCCCAGTCAACAAGAGGATCACTTTAAACCTCCTCACCCAAGCAAACAAAGCACTCCACAACACCAGACCGGCATACCTAAACAGCCGACTCACTCTCTACACCCTGAACCGCCAGCTCCGCTCCACCGACCTTGCCCTCGCAATAGTCCCCTGCATCCAAAGAGCGACCACCGGCTGAAGATCGTTCTCCTACCTCGCCGCCAAGACCTAGAACTCCCTCCTCATCCTCCTACGGCAGACCCAGGACCTACTAACCTTCAGGAGGCTACTCAAGACCTGGCTGTTTGAGCCGTAGGAGCACCCCCCCCCCCCCTCCTTGAGACCCTCACGGGTGAGTAGTGCGCTTTACAAATGTTCTGATTGATTGATTGAAACATGATACTTCAAGGATATGATAGTAAATGGAAAGGTGCACCGTTTGTAGTCCAAATAAATATCCAATATCTAATCAAAGTTAAAGTGTTTATTTTTTCTCTTATATCCAAATTATAACAACATCCAGCCAACACGTTTCATTCCAATTAAATTTAGAACTTCATCAGGGTTGAAATCCACATGGAAAAAGAGACAAAAGGCACGAATCAAACTTGTATACACATGTAAAACACGAAATAAAACTACTAAATATAATTCTATTTATATATGTGTTTGGTATGACAATATTAGGCGTTACTTGATGTTTGTCTTCAGTAGTAGTTTCTTGTGAATATATGTATTTGTTTCAGTTTTATAGTTTGAATGGTGTGTTATGTCCACATCAGATATATTTGAGTGCCATTTCATACTTTGTTGTCATGTTATTTTATCATTGTTGTCAAGACTGTATATTTAGTAGTTTTATGTAGTTTTATATGGGTCTACATGCTTGATTCAAGCTTTTTGTCTCATTTTCCATGTGGATTTCAGCCCTGATGAAGTTCTAAATGTAATTGGAACAAAACGAGTAGGCTGGATGTTGTTATAATTTGGATATAAGAGAAAAAAACACTTTGTCTTTGATTACACATATTGGATATTTATTTGGACTACAAACCTCTTCATTTACCATTATCTCTGTAAACTGCTGGACAGTGACACCAAACAACGGCACGTACCGGATGAGTAGTGCACAGAACTAGACTCTCTCTGTATATTTTTTTTTAACAAAGTGCTGTCCTATCAGTCCGCCGTTGTTTCAAGTTTTTGTGTTTTACATGATACTTCAAGGCATCAAAAGAAATGTTGATTAAACCAACTTGATGGTCAAGTCAAATTTAATGCAACTTTTGCACAAGTGGCACTTTTTGGAAGCAGCTACTCAGTTGCCCAATGTTTTCCAGGAAGGGTTTATGGTTGCTGGCCACAAGACCATCTTCTGCACTTCTGTGGGGAGGCCTTCTCGGCTGCCCCAGTCTATGGCTGTTGAGCAACAACTTGGTAGCACCACCACAGCTCACAGTGGGGCTGGTGGGCAGAGGTCCAATTGCTGAACTCACAGCGCCAACCAACAAACTTAGGGCGCACGCTTAAGGCACTTGGCCCACAAGTTACGTTCCATCCTGCTTCACAGCACCAAACCCCCAGCTCCACTATAAGGTTTCATGGGTCACGTCCCAGAAAAGTGGCGAAAATGTGTCCTAGGAAGACAGCAACACCTATGCTGCTGCGCGGCTGGCTTCCGGCAACTTCGCAGGATAAGTGAGGGTGATTGACACCAGAATGGAGCCTCATTAGAGTATTTATTCAATTTTGGAACCTAAACCACACCCGAGGAAATCAATGTTAAATATTGAGGGAAACCAACAAATTTTACTTTTGCATGAGAAAATCAACGTTGAATGCCCAGCGAGGCCACTAATACAGGATGCAGGAGGAGATTTGTAATGTCAGAGGTAGTGCGGGAAGATCAATGTTGGATGTTTATCAAAACTCCCATTGTCTCAAAGACTGAAAAAGATGCCGGAAGAGGAATGTTGCATGTTTTGGGTTTATTTTCAAGACATTAATCTTGTTTTTTTTTTTTTATACTGAAGATCTCAATAGCCACATGAATGCATGTTTTTCTAAGACGTTTCTGGCATATTATGGTTTTATTTATCATTTCACTATTTTTGTGCTATCTCTCTCTCTCTCTCTCTCTCTCTCATTCATATAAATATATATATATAATATATATATATATATATATATATATATATATATATATATATATATATATATATATATATATATATATATAATCTCAAAACAAAGTGTTTTCTCTTTTCTTTCACAAGCACAAAATAATGCCTTGAAGGTAAAGGATGTACTGTTTTCAAATCTGTTCTGGCCTCTATCTATTTTGGGGTGAGATAACTCCAATGAGTCACATGGACGAAAATTGCGACTGAATGACGACTAATTCATGTCTCAAGTGTAAAATGGCTTATTCTTTTTCATTTCGCTCCGTGTACAGATTACTTTAGCCCCACAAAGAGGTTCCCCCACGCTCCGATTAGCCCTGCCAAAAGCCTAGAGCAGTCCTTGGAAGCCAAAAGCCTGCCAGCAACGCCGGTGGCACACCCGCAATCCAACGCCAAACGAAGGAGGAGCAAACGACAGGAGTCCAAGCGAGTTCAGAGGTGAGAGGGTAGGTGCTCTTCAGAGGTCATAGTCTGTGTGATTGTGGTCAAATGTATTTAGGAGTATATGATTGAGTGAACAGGCAAGTGTCTGGTGGAGGGAGGGCTAACTGTATTCATTTGTGAGATTAATGGAGTTCAGTGATAAGGCCAGCAGGGATTAGGTTTGTAGCTGGTGGAATAGATTCTAATGGGGCAGCATGGTTCAAGGGTGAATGGGTAGCACACATGAAAGGGTGAGTTGGTTTTAGGGGATCAAGGTAAGCCTGAAAGAGGGATGCAGGGATTAAAATGAAAGGTAGTCTTCTAAGATGCAATGACAGATGGAATACAGTACATCGATGAATGGCTGAGAGCTTTGAAGGTGAATCTTCAATTGTGAGAGCTGTGGGTTCAGGCATGAAGGTGGCGCCAATTGAGTAGTGGAAGGGTAGATGGTTAGGAGTGGGTGAATGGGCTGTTGCATGTGTGGTTACATAGACGTTGATATCACAATGAGCAATTAGACTAATGTTCGTGGTTCAACAAAGTATCCAAAGTTAATCAGAATGTTTTGTGAACTTGTTTAATTGAACTAATATTGCAACCTGTGATGAGGCGGCCTGCAGGGACCTTAAGCGCGCTCTTGGTACGTGGGCCAATAATGCACACCACACACTGCTCATTAGCCAGAAGTCCAGCCCCTGAGCGGGCGCTAGCTTTTATTCAACCCCCGCAGGCCACACCTGGCCTGCAGATGACGTGTGGCGGTCCTGTGACAGGACCGCTAACCATTACATCCCTTTCCAATTCAGTCTTTTGAAAACAAACAGTTCAAACAATTCCTGTTGAGGGCACACTGGTTCGGGGTACCTGTACACCGTGCAGTGGTGTTGGTCTTGCGTTATCAGCAAGCAAAGTCTCACAGGCGCTTGCTTTGATAAGGATTTGGCCGCAGGTTATACCCCTGGGGACAGCTTCACAGCCGCGTGCTGTCGGTGGTTGACCCGATTAGAGGCAGGCCGGGGGATGGCGAGATGGTAGCCTCCTGTGTTCCCCTGCCTCCCTCGCTCCTTGGTCCTTCGCTAGGATCTTCTTGTGCGGTGATGGCCAGGCCACTTGGTTGTTTCTCGAGGGATCCCGTTGAATGTTCATTCGGGATTTCCTTGAACCATGAGATGTTGCGCAGCACTTCATTTCCTCTCTGTGCAGTTATCATGGTGCCATTGTTTGCAGTGACTGTCCAGGCCCCTGGTTCGTAGTTCGTTCAGAAATTTCACCCTGGTCGAAGGTCCTTGAAGAGGACTGTGGTTCCTTAGTGCGGCATGGCGGCGGAGTCTCACTCATAGATTTCGGCGAGTTCTTCGGTCTTCCATTTCCTCGACCTCCAGAGGCGGAGACACCCATCTTGGCCATGTGGGGAGGAAGTCCCACCTCGGGCTGTAGAGCATCAGCGACCAGGGGCTCCTCTATGTGGTGCTGTGGGGAGTGCTCTGGTAGTCTCTTAGGAACTCGAGAAGCTTCTTCTCTGGGTCAGCCTGTTCGACCACTGCGATGCGGAACATCTTGTTTAATGTGCGCATAATACGTTCAACAGCACCATTGGCTTGTGGGCATTGAGGCGTGACTCGCCGGTGATTTATCCCCCGCTGCCCTAGGAATGTGGCAAATTCTGTTCCGTGGAATGGTGGCCCATTGTCGCTACGGATGTTGTGTGGAAACCCAAACATAGCAAATACCTTCTCCAGGAAGGGGCCCACGTGGTTGAATGTGTTGGACACAACAGGCTCCACTATGGGGTATTTCGAGAAAGCGTCTATAAGCACTAATGTGTTTTCCTCCTTGGAAGCTCCCGAAGTCTATGCTCACCTTGGACCACGGGGCGGTGCATGCTTCTTCAGTAATCACTGGAGTCAGTCTTTCCGGGGCGCTCGCCAATTGGCATGGTGGACAATGTTAGATCAAATCCTCAATCATTTCCTCCAATTCGGGGAACCAGACCTTTTATCTCATCCGTGCCTTCATCTTCGTTACTACCTGATGGCCTTCGTGAGTTAACTGGGTTGTGCGGTGTTTTAGTGCTTGAGGTATTACTAGCCTCGATCCTCTCAGTAGGATTCTGTCCCCCATGGCGCTGAGTTCGTTTCTTATCCGCCATATCTTCACCAGGTGTTTTCGCTCTTCCGGGGTCCAGAAGTTGGCTTTACGGAGGTAATTTGCCCACGACCCTTCTTTAACGGCTTGTAGAGTCCTGGCATATACTGCATCAGTGGCGGCAACTTCCTTAATGTTGTCCAGGGTCATGGTTTGGGGGCAAGCCGCCGTTGACACTAGCTGTACGTAGTGTTCTGCACCTTCGGTGTCTTCCTGTGTCCCTTGTAGGGTGGGGTGCCTCGACAGGAAATCAGCCGGGTTTTTGGTTCCCGGCCGGTATACCATTCCATATTGTATGGCTGTAGTTGAACCTCCCATCGCACAATTCGGGGAGGGGGGGGTGATACACAGTTCCTTTGAAGAGAGGAACGAGGGGCTGGTGGTCGGTGACCATGGTGAATGGCTGCCCCCTCAGGTACAGATGGAGATGGCTACAGGCCCATTGTATGGCTAATGCTTCTCGCTTGATCTGAGCGTATCTTGTTTAGGTGTGACCTACTGGCGAACGCCAGGGCTGCCCCTTGGCCGAGTTCGTGTTCTTGGGCTAGCACTGCTCCTAGTCCTACTGGGCTTGCGTCGACTAGCACCACCGTTCTTTTTGCTGGATTGAAGTAGGCCAGCGTGTCTTTTTCCAGGAGTGCATCTTTTGTGCCTTGAAACGCCTCCTCCTCTTTCTGGCCCCATTTCTACTTGGTGTCCGTCCTGGTAAGGGCACTGAGCGGTTTTGCCCTGGTTGGCTAGTCCTGGGATGAATCTCCCACAATATGTGACCGTTCCCAGAAAACTTCGCACTTCCGTTGGTGTCGTCGGGGCGGAAGTGTTCTTGATGGCTTGTGACTTCCTTGGGTCTACTTGGATGCCTTCCTGATTAAACACATACCTGAAGAACTAGAGGGATGGTTGGAAGAACTGACACTTGTCCCTGTGCAGCGTTGCTCCGTGCTTGCGGAGACGTTTTAACGTATTGCGAAGAGGTCTGTGGTGATCAGCGGCGGTTGCTGTTTAGCACCCCTGACAAACCTGACTGCATCTCCCATATCGTGTTTTGGAATACTTCAGCTGCTGAGAATATCTTGGAATTGAGCCTTTTGTACCTCCTTAGCCCTAGGTGAGTGCTGAAAGTGGTGATGTAGCAGCTTTCTTCTGACAACGGAAGTTGGTGTTACCGTGCGTTTAAATCGATTTTCGAAAACCACTTGGACCCCTTGACGTCTGCGTTGATGTCGTCCATCATTGGTGTGATGTGGCGTTCCCTTCGTATAGCTTTGTTCGGTAGCCTCATATCGATGCAGAGGCATATGGCACCTGGCTGCTTTGGTTTTTACGCGATGACCATCTGGGACACCCACGGCGTTGGTCCTGACACCTTTTCGATGACGCCTTGCTCTTCCAGGGTTTCCAGCTCCTTCTCCACCAGTGGCCATAGATGGAAGGGTAGTCGTCTGTGTCGTAGAGCGACTGGGGTAACCGACTTGTCAATGTGTAATTTGATGGGATCACACTTGATGCAACCAAGTCCATGGAATAGCTCTGGGAACAGGCTGAGTTGCTCTTCTACTTGGTGGGTTTAGATCCTCCTGGCAAACGAGACGAGACGAGGCCCAGGTCCTGTGCAGTGTGGCTGCTCAGTAAGGTATCTGCTTCATTGTCAATTACATGGATCATTGCCATGACTTCCAGGTCATCTGCTTTGATGGGGACTGAAATCTTCCCTTTCCGCGGAAGGGGTGTGTCCGCCCCGTATGCGTATATCCTGGTCTTGGACGGCATCACTGGTGGACATGGTCATAGACGTTGGTATTGTTGGAGGCCCATTAGATTCACAGTCGCTCCAGTGTTGATGACTGCTTTGATCTCAGTTGCAGCGACATGAATCATGCACGTTGGCTGGTGCGCACGGCGTCGCTTGAGCTCCCGTGCGAATGAAATTAGGTATACCTCTTCATCATCTTCTGAAGAGTCTTCGACTGGCTCCTGGTACCTTCTGCTTTTTCTTTGGGCATCTTCAGATGGTGTTGGTTCTCTCACCGACAGTTGTCGTACCGCCCGTGTTGGGGGTCTTTGGTTTCGGTAGTCACGCCCCCTGTCACGCCTTCAGCACACAGTGGCAAAGTGGTTGGGTATGCCGCAATTGGTACAAGTCTTCCCCTGTGCAGGACAGTCTTTTACTGCGTATGGATCGTGGCTGCAGTAGCCACACCTCGGTTTGGATGTTTCCGGCTTTGGTTTCCTGAAGGAATTTCCCTTTGGCTTGGTTCTGAGGGCATCTGCCCGCTCCGTTTTGATGGCGTTGGACCGTCCTTGGGGTTTGATGAGCGCCTGGTCCATCTCGTTCCCCCTGGCCGCAGACAGGTCGTGTGATCTCTCCAGTATCAATATATCTTCGAGTGCGATCTTGGGTTGGTGTAGGATGAGGCCTCTCAGCGTCTTGTCTCTGCAGCCTTGGATTAGGTGCACCCTGATCTCCTTTGGCTGGTCATCTTTGGTGCACGTGCTGGTGAGGTTGCGTAACCAAGCATAGAACGTGTTAATGGACTCCCCTTCCCTCTGACGGGCTTGAGGCAGCTTGAACCGTTCGAAATCAGGGTTCAGTTGGGGGTCAAAGTGGGCGTCTAGCGCAGTCACCGCAGCATTGTAGTCCGTGGCCGCTCCCGTGTTAGGCAGGTGTTTAAGGAGCTTAAAGATCTCGTCCCCAGCGTAGTGTAGTAGCAACGACCTGTCACTGCCTCGCGGTCTCACGGGTTGTGATGAAGTAATTGTTCAGGTGCTCAATCCATATTTTCTACCTGGGGGATGCCGTTGCTGGATCCTTCGGTTCGCTGAATGGCGTTAACACCCCAGATGCTGCATGTTGGAAGGGGGGGTGGGCGGGTGCTGCAGCTTGAGCGTTGTCCACCATGGCGGGTTATGGGCTGGCGAAGAACTCGGACCACGTGCTCTATACTGGTGGGGCAGGCAGCAGAAGCTGTAGAGCAGAGGGGCAGCGCAGAGGGCCAAACTGTTGGGCCAAGGGAAGGCTGGCAGCTGCACTGGTGAGCTCTGAGGTGAGGGGGCTCATGGGCACGTAGAGGTGCAGCCTGTGGTGCTGAGAGCGTGTTGGCAGCACAAGAGCGGTCCCAAACGGGTGTGGCCTAACCACGGTGACTTGGGCGGCAGGGTGCACTCACCTGATAACGATGAGCGCACGTATTCGTGAGACATGGCGGTCCGCAGCTCTCCAACCGCGACCGGAGGATCGGCAGGGCCCGGCTGCAGCGGGCGGGTAGGCGGCAGAAATCTCGATCGAGGATCACGGCCCTCCTCGTCGCCAGTGTGGTGTGACGGCATACGGGGACCTTAAGCGCGCTCTTGGTACACGGGCGCTGGAGCCAATAATGCACACCACACACTGCTCATTAGCCGGAAGTCCAGCCCTGAGCGGGCGCTTCCTTTTATTCAACCCCCGCAGGCCACGCCTGGCCAGCGGATGATGTGTGGCGGTCCTGTGACAACAAGACTGCTAACCATTACATAAGTCTCTGGGGAAACTTTTTTATAATACTAGAGTTACGTATAAGAGCGCCAAGCACAGATATTGTACATGTCAATCAGGCCATCAAGCGTAATCACTTTGTAAGCTTGTCTTGCATACATAAAACAAATACAGCTAAGATGAAAGAAGTACTGGCTTTTCTCAACCAAATTGGGTATGAAGTTACTGACATTGACAGTGTCAGTTTTGTTCAGATGAACAGCTATAACACGTTTCAATCAGCAGAGCAAGCTTCCCTCGTACACAGTGGACACTCATACATACAGAAGATCTAATACAGGGTCCTTTCTAGCACAGAGATTAGGTAGGATGCACAGGGGATAGCAAGCTTTCTACACACACAACATGTATAGCACAGAAAGAAAAACTGTGAAAACATCATTGCCATCCACACAGCATACCAGGAAGGCTTTTTCACAAAGACAAGCTGCGCATGGTCAAAGTACTTAAAAACTCTACATGCCAAATAAAAGGCACCTCTGCTGTCCATGAATGCACAATCCTACTGAGTTCCTGACAAGCACAACAAGCCCTGGCAAATCCAACATGTCTGGCTTGCATTATATTAATGTCACATGAGCTTAAAATGAATTTCTGCCTAGAACACAGAGTGGCACGGGCTGGTGTCATTCTATGTATGCAAAATTGCAGAGCAGAAAATGACTGTATATTAGTATTTATATGGCGCCTACTATCCTGGAGGAGACCTTGAAGTTCTTTTCTCAGACTGGCAATAAGCTGCTCCACAAGAGGCAGATTTTAGTGAAGTATAAGGGTTGAAGTTAGTTATGCTATCATGTGGGCCAGGCAATTTGAAATATTTTCACAGATTATTGAAAACCTGCTCAGGTTCTCATATTTGGGGATAGTTTGTATACTTAAGTTATTAGGAGGTATCATACTACTAATGTTATAACAGTGTCTTGCATGTAGATGTTAGATTTTCATTCTACTTGTAATCTACTAGTCCTGCCATTTATACATAGCTATTCAAGACAGAATTTGTGGGGATAGAGTTTTTGTAGAGCAGTATAAGGTGCCATTTAGTCTGAGTATGGCCGTTCAAAGCTGTAGTGTCCGTTGGCTTTAAATGGACAGCAAACCATGATTTAGGAAGAAACATTCTTGGATATCTATGTTTTAGTTTATGCATATTCCACTAGGATCTAATTTGCAGCAGACCTGTTAGGGTCATACATGATGTACACTTTATGCACTAATTTACATTTCCCAGATGGCTTTTGTGAGAAAATGCCTCTTGGCTTAATCATCCCCATTTTTCCTGAACTTTTATTTATTGCTGGGTTTTAGACTCCGCACACTGGGGGTGCTGTTGTCCAGGTTCAACCCCTAAAACATGCTGAAATTAGCTAATCACAAATTGGCGTATTTAACTCTCCTATAAGGCGATGGTATATGGTGTAGAAATTGCACCCATGTCATGGTAAGTTAAATGTTACCTGTGGACTGCAGCCCTTATTGTACCATCCCCTAATGTGACCAGCAAAAAATATCTTCAGACCTTAGGGGAGAGGACGTGGAGTTACAACCAGAGCTGCTGACTTTGGAACTGGGCAATCTGGTTGAGTCTCTGCATCGGCTCAACATCCCGTGATTCTAGGCAAATAGCTTAATCTTCCTGTGCCTACAAATAAAAACAAAAAAAGAATGGATTCTTGTGTAATGTAGCTGGTGCTCATGTAAAGCACTCCAATACCTTAGAGTAGAGGTCACACTATATAAAACTGCAAAAAAATAAAATAAAAAGGCCTACCGTTGTAGCCTGACTGTTGCAGCTTAAACCTGCACTGCGATCCTTTAAACTAACCCTTTTTGAAAGGCAAGAACCTCTTTTAAACATTAGTAAGTCACCCTTATGTAGGCCTTTTAATCCACAAGGTCGAGTGCATGGTATATAAAAGTGGGACATGTAGAAACGTAGTGTTGCCATATCCCTACAGTGACTAGGCCCTAAAAGAGATTTTCACTGTAGGAGGCTTAGCTGTTTTATGTGGAAAATCAGAGTAAGGATTGAAATTCTAATACTGTGTCTCATAAATTAGACCAGCTAGAAAAATAATTAAACTATTTTTAATTATTAAAAAATCAATTAAATGGTGAAGTTGGATTGTTAATAAACATTAAGGAACAGTAACGTGTAGAAAGTTACCTTTTCTCTATAGGAATTTCCTCAGGCTAATTTGTGTTAACTCTCTAGCTTCTCGCAGCCTTTACTCAGCCCGCGAATTGGTGTGAAATGCTTCCCAGGAGTAAACAATATACTGAGCAGAGTGGGTAGTGATGACTCCTCTGTACTCCACAGAATATTCACAGTTGGGATTGTAGGCATCCTGTGACAACTCAGTGTCAAATTTGGCTTGACCGATATGTTGAACCATGTGTAACTCTTAGAGCACACTTGAAAGGGAGAGACAGAATGCTAGGACAGTTCTTGTCTATCGACTGGCTGGTTCCAGAAGGGCCCTGCTTTTTCCTACAAGACTATTTCCTGTGTGTTGGTTCTGGTTACAGTGCCTGCTTCAAATTAGTGCTGGTGTTAGTTGTGAGTAGCCTTTGGGATTACCACAGTCAACTCCACTACACAGCCTTGCCCTCACAGCCCAAGTTTAGTGCAGGTAAGAAATTTTGCTATCTTGAAAATTTCCTGGCGCATGTTATTTTATGCCTGTTTGCAGTAAAGCAAACAGGAACTAATGTTAAAGTTGGTAGATCATGGACTGGGAACCTATACTCTCCTGGTCAGAGAGGAAATAGGTGTGGCTTAGGGTGCCCCCACTCACAAGCTGATGAACCCTACAAAGCTGGACCTTTGCCCAGCCTTCCTTAGAAAACTACTGTACTTACAAAAGGATACCAAGCAGACTGAACCTGTTGCACTTAGCATTTGTAATCTGTGAGGACTTGGAAGGCTGGCCCATTCCACTCAAAATCAAAGGATAAAACAATCTTCCAGGGTCATAATGCAGATATCTTGGGTAGCTCCAGGAACATAAAGTTGGAGAGGACATTCAGTGAAGAATACCAGCTGACCAGTAGCAACTGAACCTGGACTGGACTTTGCAGGTGCCCTCTGCCTGACACCCTGAGAGTCTCTAAGTGCTTTTCCTCAGGTCTTGGGGCATTATAAGTGCACTCATATGGTTGTTAATAACTTTTTCTCCAGAGCTTCAGGAGGCCAGACCATGAAATGTATCCAACCAACTGTTTCTATGGCATTGAACTGAATTTCTGGTTTATCCCGCACGGAGAAGGGTTTTTCTTCAGAACATTACCATTTCAAGCTGGGACTTAGAAACCTTTTGGAACTTCGCTACTTCCAGGCCCTTGAAGGGCCAATCAACTTGTTGTATTAGACGCTTGCTGTTAGAAATAGGGGTCTCTAGTTGTCAGTGGTTGGCACCCTGTCAAAGTAGGGACCCTTCCTTCTCATCAGGATAAGGGAGTTACACACCTAGATAACCCCTGCTCACCCCCTTGGTAGCTTTGCACGAGCAGACAGGCTTATCTCCGAGGCAGTATGTAAAGCATTTGTACATAACACACACAGTAACACAGTAAAAACAGTACAAATGGACACCACCCCCAATTTAGAATAAAGTATATATGAGCGCCATGAAACCAATTGGTGTCCGTGCGCGGTAACAAATTCTTTTAACATAACATATATTTATCTAAACCAAACCAGACTAAAATGACAAAACTCCAACATACAGATTTCAAAATATGACTTTTAAAAGGTTTCAAGCAATTCTGTCCATAGAAGTCTATGGCTGCGTGGTTTTTTACACACTATCTCAAGTGCATCAAAATCCACAAGGCAAAACAGCTGCAGAGGAGGGAAGCATTGGAAAACACAGCAATACATCAGTTCCTGAATACTTCGGGAGGCGATGCGACAATTCTGCTGCATGCAGGAGAAGTGATGCATCAAATCCGTACTGTAGGGGGAAGTGATGCATAGATTCCAGGACAGTTCTTGTCCCTGGGTGCTGTGTCGGAGAAACTTGGCACACAGGTGTGATGCATGGAAATCCGGGACGCACTGGAGCTTTAGGTGGTAACGAACAGGCACTGCATCGGTTTCTGCAGCCATGGTCCCATGATGTCTATCTTAACAGCCGCACAGCAGGGCCCACGTCGGAGTCAGTACAGGAGTCTCAGACCTTGGAGACACTGTGGGCTGAACTCAAAGTGCGGATTTTTTCGGCCTCTGGCAGGCACTGTGTCACTTTCTCCGGCAGCATGGCAGCAGCTCATGGGAATTTCTTCCACACTGCGATGCTGCATCGGAAAAAGAGGTGCTGGAAGGGCAAAACGTCAATTTTTATGTCTTCAAGCAGTTGTTTGCAGCAGGAACAACCTCCCAGGGCCCATAACTGGATCTGGCACCACAAGGTAGGTTAGCACTCCCAACAGTGGTGTTCAAGGAAGCTGCAGGTGAAGTCTTTGTGTCCCTGAGACTTCTTAAGAGGAGGCAAGCTCTACATTAAGCCCTTGGATAATCTTCACAAGCAGGATACAGTAAAGCAAAGGTCCAGTCCTTTCCACTGCCCACAGACAGAAGCAGCAACTGCAGGTCCACCCAGCAAAGCAACACACAGAAAAGGGGCAGTACTCCTCCAGGCAGCTCTTCTTCTTGGCAGGGTCCTCTTAGTCCGGAAGCAATCTGAAGGTCTGGGGTTTTAGGTCTAATACCCCTTTTTCCATTTGAGGTCTTTGTTCAGTCCGTCTGTCTTACTCAGTAAAACCAGTTCTGTTCTCCCTGGTCCAGCCACACTGCATGGGGTGGAGACAGCATTGTGCAGGGCAGCCACAGCCTTTTCAGTTGCTAGTGACAAATCCTCCTTCCACTCTAACCCAGGATGTCTCATCAGCATATGCAGGGCGCCTCGGCTCCCTTTGGGTGAATGTCTGAAGTGAATGCAAAAATAGCCAGTCACTCTAAAATCAGATAGTCAATCCACAAGCAGGCAGAGGCATACAGGGTGGTTAAACAAGCAAATGCCTACATTCTAAAAGTGGCATTTTCAAACACACAATTTAAAAAATACCTTTACTAAAAGATGTTACTAAATTCTGAGTTCAGAGAGCCCAAACTCCAAATTTCTAGCTGTTCCCAATTGAAAGTTGCACTTTTAAAATGTTACAAGGCAGCTCTAATGATAGTACATGCGAGAGCTAGTCCTTGCAATAATAAAAAACACATAATACCCCATATTTCACTACCCGGACATGTAAAACACACCCGTACATGTCCTTCCTTTAACATACATTGCACCCTGCCCATGGGCGTACCTTGAACCTACCGTAGGGGTGACTTACATGTAAGAAAAGGGAAGGTTAGGTACTGGCAAGTGAGTGCACTTGCAAGGTCAACATGGCAGTTAAAAACTGTGCGCGCAGACACTGCAGTGGCAGGTCTGAGACACATTTGAAAGGCTACTTGCGTGGGTGCCACCATCAGTGCTGCATTCCCACTAGTAGCATTTGATTTACAGGCCCTGGGTGCACACAGTGCACTTTACTAGGGACTTACCAGTAAATCAAATATGCCAATCATTGATAACCCAATCACAATTTTTACAGGGAACGAACGCTTGCACTTTGGCAATGATCAACAGTGGCAAAGTGCCCAGAATACCTAAACCAGCAAAAATGAACTCCAGCACACAGTCTAAAATATAGGCGGTGGAGACAAAAAGACAAGGGAAACCACACCAAGGATTCCAGGTCTAACACTTGCTCTATTGCAGTCCGCCTCAAATCAATCCATGATCCCGGTATACTGCGATCATTAAGTACGATTGGCCTATTGCACTTTTTGGTGCTATTCTCACTTAAATTTTTAAAAAGTCATATTTCTAGTTCTCCTTATTGGGGTTTTGTTGTTTTGCTGTCATCTAGTTCTTTAGATGTTAATCATTTGTATAAACTGGAGTCAGATTTTAATTTGGGTTTTGACTTTTTAACCGTTTTTGTACTTCTACAGGCTTTACACATTTTTCGGAAGTTAAGCCTGTCTGCTGTCATTGCTACCAGGGGTTGTACTGTGGTTTAAATTAATGGAACCTTTTGACAGGACCGAAGATATTAGTGACTTTATTACTTGTCGTTGCTACCATCCACCCAAACAAAATAAGTCACTTAATCACAGCTATTACATATTGTATTGGATTAAAACAGTGATTTTTGGCTTGTAGATTTAGTTTTGATTGAGGGGTTTGAAAACCCTTCTCAAGAAACAACCAAAATCTCTGTCAGGGTGAACCACAAAGGTCAATTAATTAGCCTGTGCTTAACTCTGTGGTAGCTTGGTGCAAAAGCAGACCGGTTTAACTTGGAGGCAGTGTGTTGGGTATTTATACAGCACACAGACACTAATAAAGTCATACCACAAGAAAAATCCCACAACAAATTGGAAACATTGAGGAAAATGTAATAAATAATTTAAAACCTAAATGAATTAAATCCATTCAGTAGAGCCGGAGTTATGGATTTGCAAAATTGTTGATCAAAGCCCCAACTACAGGTATCTGGCCTGCACAAGACCGGGGATAAGCCTAAAGTTACAGCTGACTGCATTGGAGAGCAGTTCAGCTACAAAAGGTGGGTTGGGCCCGTTCTCAGCTTACCTTCGGACTTGGAAGACATTTTGAAGAAAGTTCCTGTGAAGGTAAAGTTCAGTGGGCAAGGCAACTGGTGGTGTCTGAGGAGGCGTTGTTTACATCAGAGAGTCTCTGAACACAACAGTGGTGAAGACTTCTTTGTTTGGACTTTGTCACTTTTTTGGAAGTGTGAAAATCCTCAGCGGGACGAAGCTGCAGGCTATAGCCTATGAGAACACCACGAGGCCAGATACCCTTTATGAGAGGTTCTTTTGAACAGGATTTGCTGCTGCAGAGAACACGTAGCAGGAGATACCAAAAAAGTCAGGTGAACTGGCAATGCACCTCTGGCAGATTGGCAAGCAGATACGTTCAGGTCTTCTGTCTGTTCTCAGGCCACTTTTTGGAAAATGTTTTCAAAGTATTACGCTTTGGCTGAAGAAGCCGCTTTAGCACCACTTCCAAGGGTCCAGAACTGGTTGGGTACCACTTAAGGTTCAGGACAGAGGTTCGCCTTTGTACCGTGAACAAATTGCAGCTAAAAGAAGTGTACTAAGGAAAATGTAAGTTTGGTAATAGACCAATGTTTCACATTCACTATACTACCTAAACTAAAACATATTAAGAAATAATAAACTGAGGAGGAGCTACGACACAAACCAAGATGGCCGCATAGTCTCCCGGCTCCGCTGACCTCCGTCCTTCGATCTATTATCCTGTCGCCTATCCTGGTTACCTGCACCGGATCAGTGTGTGTGATCCGACCTGCTCTCCAGTGGTGCAATCCCGGAGTTTATCCGCCGTTGTGGAGCGGAGTTACGTCGATGGTCGCTTGAGGCCTAACCCAGCAGGGACGCCGGGGTCTCTTCCGGGTCCGAGTTGAATAACAACGGACTGCTGATTGTGGTCGGGTCCGCTCTCTGGAACACTCAGACTTTTTGATTGGTCTGCTACCACCAGCTGCCTGGTGCCCTACAGTAGGTGAGGTGACAAGTGACCGGGGGTTCAGCATTCGCATCGTCGATCTCCCCGGGTCGGTGCCTCACTGCGTATTACTGCTTGCTAACCGTCAGTCCCTCATGGCTTACTCCTGCTCCGCCTAATTTTGCCCCGGAGAAGGCGCCTCTCCGTGGGGACCACCATGTTGGAGGAAGAAAGGCATATAGCGGAGCAGGCTCGAACTGGCCCGTCACTGCGAACGGTGCTGGAGGCACTCATGGCACTTAAGGGGACCATTGAAATCCAGACTTGCAGTTTGTTGTCTGCGACGGATGGACTCACAGGCCTGAGAGCGGATCCTGACTCGACACCCGCGCCCCGGCAGCCAGCCTGCATTTCAATAGATGTTTCGGAGACGTATTTTGACCCGGCGCTGGAAGCAGGGTTTGCCCCTATTGTATTGGGTCTACCTGACTGTACTGTGCCCGATCACCCAATGGAGCCGTTGGAACCCCCGATTGTGTATCCCTTGGAACATTTACATGTCGTCCCCATTCTGGAACTTTCTAGTTTTTATCTTTTGCTGTTGCGGACCGTGTCGACTCCCCTCCCCTGTCGGTCTTTCAAGATGGCGGATGGGGTAAAGCTTGGCTTCGGAGACAGGGAGGGGCAACATTGGCACCAACCATCTACATTGAGAACTGCCATTCTTTTCTCATCTGTTTACTCCTGTTCTGTAGACTCTTGCAGTAATTTGTGGAAAGCAGAACGCGCATGGCGTAAAACTTATGATACTGACCTCAAGGCGGCCTACAGGGCCTGCACTAGAGTGTATCATCGGGCCATATGTGCAGCTAGGGCTGCTTTTTACGCTCAGGAGATTAAGAATAGTACAAACCCCACCAAGGTCATCTTCAGGGTGTGTAAGGACCTTACAAGCAAGAGGACGGACATTGCTACTACTGAACCCTCCATGGCACACTGCGAGGATCTAGCCTCATTTTTTGTAGAAAAGGTGGAGGCCATTTACAGATCATTTTCTCAGCTTCCCATCAGGGAGAATATGTCTACATCTTTGGCTCTCAAACCACTGCTAACTATCCCTAGTCCGACTCGGGACGAGTTTTTAGCTTTGACGACAAAAGTCAAATCCGGTTCTCCGGACGATCCCATGCGACCCGCTCAATTCCGGGAATTTGCCGAATGCTGTTATCCTGCCCTGCATGATCTTATCAATCTGTCCTTTAGCACGGGCAGTGTTCCCAAGGCTTGGAAACAGGCGATGGTCATTCCGATCCTTAAAAAACCTGCCCTCGATCCGACTAAGTCAGAACACTATCGACCCATTTCCCTTCTTCCTTGGCCAGCCAAACTAGCGGAAGCGCATGCTAATTGTATTCTATCATCTCACCTGCAAGAAGCGAATCTACTGGATAATTCCCAGAACGGATTCCGTGCAGGTCATAGCACCGAAACTGCTCTTTTGGCTGTGGTGGAGCACATCAGGAAGATGTTGGATCAGGGTCAGACGGCGGCACTGATCCTTTTGGATCTTAGTGCCGCCTTTGATACGGTGTCCCATCAGATTCTCTTACATCGTCTGATGGAGGCTGGAGTTGGAGAGATGGCACTTGAGTGGTTTCGCTCTTTTCTTAAGGATCGAGGTTTCAAAGTGTCCACACCTCCTTTTGTCTCTGCTTCTCGCCCTATACTTCAGGGCGTTCCCCAAGGTTCGGCTCTTAGCCCCACTTTATTTAATTTATATGTTCAGCCTTTGGCGGAGGTAGCCCATAGTTTTGGTCTTTCCTTAGTGTCATACGCCGATGACACGCAGCTGGCGGTGGCACTTAATGGTGACTCTAACATGGACGCCCCCACCTTCCACTCGGCGTTAAAAGCTGTTTCTGGCTGGATGGCGAACAACCGACTTCAACTTAATGCATCTAAGACCGAGGTCATTATTTTTGGTAAGGAAAGTGGGCTATGGGGAGATCAATGGTGGCCTTCTGATCTTGGCCCTGCTCCCACCCCCGTGAGTGAAGTCAGAAACCTCGGGGTGTGGTTTGATGATAAGCTTTCATTCACCTCCCATACTAAACGTGTGGCTGGCGTATGTCTAGGTACTCTGCAGTGTTTGAGACCTATTTTTAAGTTTTTTGATGCTGAGACAAGACAGATTATAGTCCAAGCTCTGGTTCTTACCAGATTGGACTACGCCAACTCTCTGTTTTTGGGTTTAAATCAGGCCGAACTATCCCGCCTTCAGAGGGTTCAAAATGCGGCGGCCAGGATGCTTGTCGGCCTCCCGAAATTTGTCTCAGCTCGTCAAACTATCCAGAATCTCCACTGGCTACCGATTGAGCAAAGAGTTAAGTTTAAAGCCCTCTGCTTAACTTTTAAAATTCTTAAACTAGCTTCCCCTCCTATTCTTTCACAGACTATCCTGCACTATGTTCCTGCTAGAACTCTTCGCTCTGCTGGATTGAACCTCGCCGTTGTGCCGCGTTTTAAACGAGCTAGAATGGGTGGACGCTCGTTCTCAGTGCTGGGGGCTGCCCTATGGAACTCTCTGCCAGCTCCTCTCCGTTCAATCTCTGACTTGCTTCTTTTTAGGAAGGCTTTGAAGACCTTCCTCTTCTCCACAGTTTAGTCTTGTTTTCTTGCCTTTTCTGATGTGTTGTGTTATCCAATTCTCCAAGCGCCGGGACGCCTCTTGGCTGCGGCATCCGGGCGCTATACAAATAACATAACATAATAACGTACTAAAATGCTTAGCGGCCAGCCCTGGCGGTTGTAGGCCCTTGTCTGTATTTGATTGCAAATGTTAAATAAAGGTTTTCAAAAAAAATAAATAATAATAAACAGCTAATTTAAAATGCAAACTTTATATTTCGAAGACCAAATAAATTCTCTAACAAAAGTGTCCACAACACTATTCACACATATTTAAAATTTAGCAACCTCCCACAATGGAACAACCCACATATTCTTTGTGATAGTTTCTTAGCCCACTTATAAGAAACAAGCTTGACTTTGACTTTAGCTCCATTCCCTTCATCCTTTCTCAAAAATTCTCCAAGACTTTAACTTCCATTCCCGCTGACAGAGTAACAATTTGGGACAAAGTAGGCTGATTACTTTTGGGAGCCTAGCCCTGAAAAGAAATGTGCTCTCTTCCAGAAGCCCCGGTGCAAACTAATTGGCATGTAACTAAATCAAGGAGTTTTCTAAAAAGAGAGCCAGATCTGCCCCTGATGCAGCGCTACTCCAAAAATAATTTCTGAAACCATATCACTTATCCCTGAAACACCAGAACATACATTCACTCACCAGTGGGGCCCATATCACGGAGTTTTGTACACACAATTTCTATCTCACTCTTGGGATTAGTGAATCTCAATGGAGAGCTGCTGTGTCTTAGCGAAATGTCTAAATTAACTAAACGTTTATATTATATGCATCTGCAGTTTTTGCAAGTCTACCATGGTTTTATCATTAGAAAATATACATTTAGACATATCGCCATAAAGGTCGACGAGTCTGCTAGTAAGAAAATTAGGCGTAGGAAAACTTGAGACCAGCTTTAATTTCCCATTTATCCAATTTTATTAAACCAATTTTAACATGTCTAAAAGTTTCTTTTCTTTCTTTCTTTATTTAATCTTCAAATGGCATTTAAACGAAAGCTTAGTTCAAAACAGTTAATTTAATTTATTTTAGAAAATTTCAGAAATAACGTTAACAATCTAGGTTCAGAACACAAGTATTAGCAAAAGACAGATAGTTCCCAAAGTCCATTCTCCTAACTCCCTAACTAAAATCGATCACTAAAGTGCCATTCCTGCAAAGAAAAAGTCATAGGTCGAGAAAGAGTCTTACATCACAGGAACATCAGCAATCCGACAC
Source organism: Lissotriton vulgaris (assembly GCF_964263255.1). Lineage (NCBI taxonomy): Eukaryota > Metazoa > Chordata > Amphibia > Caudata > Salamandridae > Lissotriton > Lissotriton vulgaris. The sequence goes on along the minus strand of NC_141697.1, from coordinate 897,431,819 downwards.
CATCTCTGGAGGAAATTAAGAAGACGTTTTTTACTCTGTAAAATCGGCACTTTTTATACCTTTTTCACTAGCTCTATCTATCTAAAAGAGTAACTTTTAAAGAAAAGTCGAGTCCTCATTGGTCAGTTCGGGGGTGGATGAGCATAACCTCATCTCCACATTACACAATTTCTTCCTGTCAGGGTTTTTTTTAATGCCCCCATTGTGTCTCAAAGTCCGGCCTAGTCGAGTTTCCTTAACTCGCAACTTCAAGTAAAATTCTCACGCTCAGAACCATTGCTCTCATCATTTGGCAGCCATCTAGACTTCCAGGCCACAGCGGCCTTGAACTGCCTTCCGCACAGGCCCAAGCAGCTCGCATTCATTCTCATCTCTTTGGCTGCGCATGCGCTCTGCCTTTGGCTGTCACAGTAAACCAGTGACTCCATGTTGTCACAGGCCTCTCGAGTCAGAATGGGAACTATCATAGAAACAAACACAAATAAACGTTAATTTTAGAAAAATAGCCTCTGTTTACCTCCCCCTTACTAAGGTTTTCCCTATTAGTAGTTACCTAGCAAATAAGCAACATTTATGCATGGTATACTCACTTTAGGTCCTGTTTCTAGCCACAAATACATGGACAAAAGCACATTTATGCTTCATTCTGTTATATCAATGCAGCATATTAGTACAGGACACGACAAAATTACATAGTTAATCATAATTGCAACAGAGATTAGTTTCTCACGTGTGTGTATGTCCACGTTTTTATTCTAGGTTGGTTATTCTCATGCACCACTCTATTAGTTCAGATTACATGTTATCGAAGTGTGACTTCACAAGCGGTGTACAAAATTTTGTTTCTCCACCTTGCTCCATTATCCCCTCAGCACTATTAGTCAACCATCAAACATGAATTTGTGCTAGCTACAGCATATCATCTCCAGTCTTGCAAACATCACATTCTAAACAAGGGTGATACTTGATTTATGGTCTCCTTTGACTTACCCACTGGATTTCACGTGATCAGCAATCACAGACTAGCATCACTATTAGAACATCGAATGGATGGCGAAGATATAGTTCTTAAATCATTTTCTTCCTTCCTGATGAACATTTCTTAGTAAAAAATCGGTAATCCTAAAACATATGTGGGAGTTCCACAAGAATAGTTCCTAGCCGCCAATCTGCTCCACGAAGCAAAAAATATGACTATATCCCACCCATTCTTTGTCCTCTCTACTGTCTCCCTATTATGGCTAGGATAATAACTCTGCATCCTCACCAACAACCTATACCTACTACTATACCCTACCTACACAAACCAAACCGCCCATTTCAGGAGGCTCTAGATGACTTAAAACCAAGGACTTTTGCTTCTCGAAGTCCTTAAATTTAAATCCTTGATAATAACACAAAAAGCACGTTTACAGGCAGTAATTTCTCATTAACTAACCCTTCCCCTCTCTTACAGAAAGGGAGTGCTCTGTAATGTTTGAAATTTGGCCCCATTAAACTGGCTTTCTTGCACCTATTCATATCACCTTTACTGTTCTTTCTGCCCGGACAGCTGTCAATATTATCAGTACGTACTTATGGTTGTAAACCAGTTACGGTAGTGCACATTCTAGTTGTATAAAATGCTCTTCTTCCTATTAAATCACAATAGCACTGAGAATGTTTAACAATGATAAAAGTTATTATAATTCCGGGTTTACCGATAACTCTAACAATATACATTTTTCCTTATTTACCTAACAATAATTAAAATTAACCAAACTTTACAAAGCCTTTCCCTTTAAATATTAAATCAACTTTACGGAGTAAAAATTGTACTTATCTCTTGACCAGCAGCAATAAAAGAAGGAAGGGTTTATGGAGTGAAGGAGTTTTGTTGGTTTTGTAATGTTCTTAGAGGTTCTATATTCTTTATTCTAAGAACATGTTGTATTTCTTCTTGCTGCTGAGTGGTGGCAATAAAGGAATTATTGTATAATGTTGGCCTCCGTGTCGTGCCATAAAATTCAGGGTTTACCGATAACTCTAATAATTATTGGGTTGTAACAACTCCTTCAAATGCAATCTGAACTCAGTTTTTTATTAACTGTATTGAAATTGAGAGCCTCTTGGTGGATGGTTTTGGTCACGTTGTAGTTTTTAAAATTTCCATTTCCACCATGTGCCTCAGTGGTATGAAAAGAATAACTTGAGACATCCTATACAGTGGAATAAAATGGCAAATGGTTCTCTTCTGATTTACTGACAATTTGAAGTTTTCTTCTTAGGAAGCATTCTGGAAGAAGCACCCGTGCAGCACCAGTCGTCTTTGAGCGTAAGAACCAGGTGCGAAAATCCCTGCGACTTTTTCAGCGACATCATCGCACCTGTCATTTTACCACCACAAATCCTCCAGACCTCTTACAGACTAGAACAATTAACAATACCCATAAATTCACCCACCCTCTGACACATAAGCCATGCTTGAACCCTGGACCACGGCAGACCTACTTTGCTAATTCACAACTATTGGTACACAAACAATAACCTACAGGTGCCTTCAGAAGAGCAGTAATATGTAGGGGTCTGTCTCTTTTCTTCAAGGTCCCTCTTTTCTCCTCAACACCTGATGCAAAGACTCTGGAGCCGACTGGATGGTTTCTGATGAAGAGAAAGGTAACAGAAGCTTTCGAGGGACAGAAATTCCCTGGCAGGGACCTCCAATCAGACCTGAGAACAGATGAGCTGCCAAACGATCAGGAAGGTATGCTGGCGGGTGGAGAGGATGACCTATTTCCTCTGTCTGAGGTCCCGTCCCCCTGTTTTGAGTTCCTCCTCCATCATCCCTCAAGCATTCCTGTCCGCCAAGTCAACTCTTTGCCCACTGAGTTCTTCTAGGAACAGAAGTGAAGCTAATCAGAATGTGAAATCGTCCTGTGTATTAATTTCTGTAATTCGAGACGCCCTTTGCTGTTTGTCAGTGTGAGTGATTTTGTATAATACTGAAGAGGTGCAATGGTGACTTCCTCTGCGTTTGCACCTATTACAGATGCCGATGTTGTCTAATTTCTTCTTTGAGGCCCCCTGGATGTAAGATACAAACGTTTGTGCTAAAGTGGTTGCTTGTTCATTCAGAGTGTCACGTTGAAAATGAGATAAACTAGCGTACAAACCCTTTGGTGGGTGCTGGATACCTCGCATTATTGCCTCCTCAAGCTACCATCTTATCAGTTTGGAGGTCACTTTTTTATTTACTAGAGGAGTCCAATCATGCCAAAATAGGCAGGGTGATCAGTGGTATGAAATTTTAATACGGAAACTCCGAGTGTGCAGAATTCGGCAGCAGTGGCAAATTTCCGAAACAAAGTGCGCCATTTTACTGTACATTGCAGACATTGCACTAGATAATGGATTCAGTAGGGGCTTTTGCTCATAAAGCGTTTTTTTTAGTAACGTTCAGCAGTGCCTGAAAGACCATTTAAAAATCTGCCTGCGAGATCCTTTAGATCCACAAATAACAAATTACTGTTTCCTTATTAAAGTAGAAATTCCTTGTGAGAGAGCCTCAACACCCTCTTGTAAAGTCTTCAAATCTAATAACCTTGTTACCAATGCTACTGGTCCAGTGTGCTTTAATATTCGCCACTGACCACCACCTTCCCTGAAAATATATCGGGAAGAGATGGAATGGAAAGTTCTTTTTGATCTTGGTCCCACAAAGGGTTCTAAGAGACCTGGCCCTGTTCCAAATCTTTTGAGGACCCACCACCATTGAGTCTAATTCTAATTTTCTCTCTCTAGGACTGAGACTACAAAAAGCAATACAAAGCAAGTTGCGGGTAACTTCTTGTCTCCCCAGACACACTTTGTACCACGTTTTTTCTTTTAATCCGAATTGTTAGGCAGATCTTCCTTGTCATGATGCCGCATCTCTTATCAAAATTGGAACTGGAATAGAGAGAGCTGTTTGCTTTCCCAAAGGTTGCCTGTTTGGGGGCAAAAGGGCCCTTGTGGGTAGGCATGCATGCACATAGGCTATTTTTAAATGTTTTTTGTTATACTTTATTGCAAAAAACACTCCAAGATGGCTGATTCATATGTGCACAGACACCAGTACTCTTGGAGTGGTTTTTAGGTGATAGCAGGAAACTACTGTACACCAAAAAAAATCATAAAGTCAAAATCTGTTGGTTGCTAAATTCCGGATGGAGCCGAGATTTGTACAATTCCTTTTGAAAGTCATTGCAAACATACAGTTGCCAATGTACTTTTTTGGATTTGGAGTTAACCAAGACCGTTTGATTTTATTAAAATAATATGATAATACCAGGGTCGGGCTGGGTCAAAAAATAGGACCTGACACAAAAAAATAAGTGTCTATTAGTGAAGCAGAGAGCTAAAAAAGTGGTAATATCAGGAGAAATCAGAAGTAAAAACCGGCCCATCTCGCCATGATACTGGCCCAGTACTAAAAAAAATTATATTTTCACGCTGGTCTGTCAGGCCAGCCCATTGGTCACAGCCTGATTTGCCCTATAGGCCAGTCCGACCCTGTATAATACACTTACTTATAGGGGCTTTCAATCTGCCATCTTCATACATTAGTCTGTTATTGTGTCATTCACATTTCTCTTCTGCCCACAACAAAGCATGGGGCAGTGAGTCCGCCCTTTTTAGCCATTGACTATATTCACAGAGTGACTGCATTCTGCCCTTTCACACCAAGCACATACCCACAAAGCAGTTCCCTTATGGTGCAGGCAACTACCATGGCCAAGTTTGTTTTTGAGTCCAACAAACATTTTTTACCCTCATTTGCAGAGGACGCCGCAGCTCCCCAAACAATAGGTTTGCAAACTTCATGACAAAACAAGCATTGCCAAAGCCAATAGGCTGGCTGCCAATACCAGGCCTACCGGCTTTAACAATGCAAATTTTACCCATGCAGACTTACCCTTTCTGTGTGTATGAGTGATATTTGGTTTCCAATGAAGCGTTTTTATTGTTTTTTATGAATATTATATTTGTAATACTGGTTCCTCTTTCTCCAGGTGCAGCAATTAAATTGGTTTCTGAGGAAAACATTTCCAAGACATCATCTATCAGTGAAGACGCTGCAGTTTTTTCTTCTGAAGAAATGCAGAGAACATTGGTGTCGGAGGTCAGAATTAAGAACAATAAGGCCACTCCTTTCCTAACCTCTGCTCTTCCGATGATGCAAAGCCCTCCATCCTGGAGGAGATGGTTCACCACACGGGAGCAGGGCCATCTCTCTCAAGGGAAACTAGGAAATTGGAAGGCTGGGGGCCTTCCTGTTAAATACCATCTCACTGGCATTCATAAGCTTAAGAATAAGTCAACAAAGCCGTGTGGGCTACGCCGCTCTCTGAGTTTGCCAGAGAACATCTCTGAGACAGTGGAGAATGAGCTGACAGAAGCTCTGCGTGAAGCCACACTGGAATCACCAACGTGCTGTAAGGAGCTGCAGGAGTTGGACAGATATGATTCCTCTATTGGGAAAACCGATATCACAGATGGGAAGCTGGTCAGAGATGTAGATAATAGTATCCCTTTGGGACCACTGTTCACCTGCATAGATGTGAATCATGAACCCGACATTCAACATAAACTTGAGCTTGAACTGCCTCTGGTACTTGATGATCTGGATGACAAACAAAGCACTGAGGGTAGTGCCTTGGAGAACATTGACATGTTCAGTCCCCAGCTCTCAGGAGGAGAAACACAGCATAGTGAAAATAAATTTATGGAGAGTCTCTCACCCCCAAAGTGGGAAAATAACTTGCACACAGACTGGTTTCAGAATGGCCATATTTCGAGACTCCACATGTACTCTAAGCAGGTTACACCAAACAGAAGTGTTCAGAAGTTGGCTCTGAACTTGCATTGTTCACCAGTTCAGCTATATGGGAGTCTTCTTGAGAGTACGGACATGGAAGGTCGAGAAAGAACACTTAGACGCCAAGGAGCTAGAAGGTACGGGCGCTCTCTCAGCCATGAGAGTGCTCTGGCCATAAGGGCTGCATCAGCCACTTCTCTGCATATGGATGATCCTTGTGAGGGACATGTGGATGTGTCACCTTCTCAGATAGAGGCAGATGTTGACAGTAAGGTGACTAGCCAAACCAAGGTACAACCCCTGAAGAGTCCTGTGAAACGGATGAGTGGCTGCAATCGCCAAATCTTTATCAGCCGAAAGCACATAACTCTGACATTTGGTGGGTTAAGAAGTAAGAGTCAGGAAACTGAGATCAAATCAGCTAAGGATGTCTTGGAGAAGAGTCCATCACCTCAGAAACCTTCCAGTGTAAGCAATGAAAATGCGGAGGCTGATCTTGAGAGTCCAGATTCCCCTTTTTCCCCCTCTGTTTCTCCAACCAATCTCTGGTGGAAGAGTCACTTTCAGGCAGAAAGGCCTAAGGATACTGCAGTCCCCGAAATTATGATGCGGTAAAGCCTGTTCTCCTCAGTGCAGGCAGTGCTTTGGATTGGTGATCCAATGTAAGGTGATTAAAATGTAACAATGCATCCTATCCATTCATGCCGTCAAAGTGCTTGAATAGTTCCTTCAAGGATACTTTTGAAATCCTTTCAGTGGTGTACTCTATGTGAAAGTCCACATTCGTACCAGCAGTGAAGGGCGCAGCCATGTTTCCACAGACTACATTATTTTCTGAAGTTTTCGGTTGTCGAATACTGATTTCCTTCAGTCTCTGAGCAGTGTTACCTTGTTCCAGTTTGAGAAACAAAAAGAGAAAACACGTTTTTTGACTTGTTTACATTTTATGGCTGGACTTTGTATATAATAGTTTACCTCTCCCTGTGAATAAGAGTTTCAATATTAATATATTTACAAGGCACTTTAGGATTAGGGTTATTAAAGAACCAGAATTTCTTTGCTTCTGTTTCCTTTTCCTTCACTTTGCTTCCTTCTTTGATGATTTGTTTATCCAGTCTTATTTTTCAATTGTCCTACTGCCTTCACTTTCCTTTTTATACTTTTCAAATTCTTATTTCAGTCCACTACTGTTATTTTTATTACCATTATAACTTTTATTCGGTCTGTCATTCACAATATACTAAAAACCTTCCTCTCAAAACTTATAGAAATGCCTAGTAGAGCTGATCCTGTGCAACAGCCGTTTTCCAAGATTGGTTCCCATGGATTTGCCATTGTCTCACAGATTTTTTTTTTTTTAAGTTGATATACTTGCCATAGATCTTTTAATCGTAGTTGGACAATGAAGCCCATAAAAGAAATGATGGTACTCTGGTAAAATAATCTCAACTCGACTAGGAATTCCGTACAGTACTGTAACGCTATATAATATTTTAATATATATTTTTTTCTCGTTCTCTCTCTCTACTTTCCATGTATTTCATCTTTTGTTTTTTTTTCTTTTATTTTCCTCCACCTTTGCTGGTGGCTGCATGGTTGGCTATGGAAAGCGTCCACTATGATGCATTTGGTCTTCCAAAGGCTTGTTGATCTTTTTGCAAATTATAGGTGTGGGTGAAATTTCTAGGTAACAGTCTGCCACTTTAATAGGTAGCAGTAATGAGTAGTTTTACTGCACAGCCAAAGAACATTGAAGAAAAGATTCAAGACCACTTACTGTCTTTATTCCCAAGAGATGCAGAAACTCCCATACTTTTAGAAAGCCGTCAGGCATCGCCCTATGTTGTCTTGTCCATGTTTTGACGTTTTAAATATTCCAATACCTCCTCTATACCAGTCTGTTGGACATTTTGCTGTCATATCTAAGGCAACTGTGTGTTTCGTAATTCATTTTAAATGCTGATGATTGTTTTCCTACTCTAATTTATGTATATATTAATTATACAAAATAAAAAGTTATTTTTAAGTGTTATCTTTTACTGTGAGCATTGGTATTATGGATTTATTTCTAGTGATGATATAGGTGTTGTGGCATACTAACACCTTCCATTTTTTGAATTTGATGTTTTTAAGACTGGGATTTGCACAAAGAGGTTCAATTTTTCTTCTTTTTCAGGGTAATTTAACTAAGATACGTATGAAAACGGTTGAGACTAGGCCAAGCGAAGTTTCTTTTGTATTAAACTCCGACCACTCACCACCAGACCATTCGGATTAGGCCCGGTTCTAGAGGGTGGGTCAGGCTCACCCTAGGCCATTCAGGACTGAAAATCAAAAAGCCTTTTTCACCCTGTTTTACAGAGGTGCAAAACCCTATGGTCTCTGCCTCACTGTTCATTTAGTTAGTCACACATATGCTAGTTTTCAGGCCTGGGGACAAGTGTGAAGTCAGTGGGAATAGTAGCTGCTATGATGCACAAATGAACAGCATGGCCAACTTGAACACTTTCACTTACGCACATTAAAAGGAAGCTGCAGGCTCCCATCACAAGGTACCTCGAAGCTGAAAACCGTGACATGACAAACCCTTTGTAAAGGATTTTCCTTTTCCCAGAAAAGTGAAAATCTGTATACAATTACGAAATACATTCACTCATGGTTTGTTTTATTTTGTGTATTCTGTTAGGCCATTTCTAACTTGCAGCATTACATGAAAAATAAATGAATGGAAAAAGTTAACAAAATACATTTTTGCCTTGTCATTGGCTGAATGAAAGAACATTCTATGCATCATTACATACATTCACACCACATTCATATGTATGTGGATCGTTACAAGTAAAAGAATGATTCTTTATGCAGGGACCTATGTGCAAACGTTAGAACACTTTTTTAAATTCTCAGCAGAGTCATCTCTGGATTTCATTTTTATGAGGCTGATAACATGGGTTACTTATGGTCAGCTAATAGGACCACCTGTGGCAAAGTATGTGCTAGTACATTTAACATAAAAAGCAAGTGGTTATATATTTATTTTATGATTATTTTTTTAAAGTAAAGCTTTCAACCGACCTTAAAGTTACAGCTGTAACAGGTTACAGCACATAATGAAGGAAAGGAACGCGAAGAACAAAAATCAACGAATACTTAATCATGATTGAGGTGCTTTTTAAATAGAAAAAAACATTAGAACACTATAAAAACATCAGTTATTCCTAAACTATACAGTAATTCATGTTGTGTGTAGTATTGATAAAAATTAGCATTAGGCAAGCATTTTATAGCACTATTATGTTTTTTAAAGCACCTTAACTGATGTATTTCAGTACCTTTGAGATATGAGTTTTAAAGTTCTGTGGTATCTCATTAGATACTTCCCTGTATATTTCGAGTCTTCCGTTTCTAATATTAGATAATGTATTTGGCTCAGGATGTTGTCATTGGTCAATGACTTATTCCATTTTCGAATGTTAAGATGCTTTGATTCAAATGTATGGTCAGTTGCAGAGATCTCCTGGGCCCTTCTGTATGTTGAAGCTGCTCTCTTATTTCCTTCGAATAAATCCTCAAATGATCTTCAGGAGCGGAGTCTGCTTCAACACTTCAATTTTGGCAATAATCTGGGTAAACCCTGTGTGGCTTCCAGGACTCTAAAGTGCTGTCATTTTTTCACATATCGTTAAGGACCCAGGGATTTGTGTTCGATGTACATGGATGGAAACCACAACCACTGGAGCCTTTTAAATATCGTTTCTACTTCTATGCATTTATTTGAGTAATTTCAGGATTTTGGGATTCTTTATTTTCATGGCTGTTTTCAAATTGCCGTAAGTGCGCAACGGCACGCATGCGGTAGCCTTAGAGGTATCTCAGTACAGTGTCACAAGGAGTGTTTCACGCATTCCTTCACTTCTAGTAACTGTTGCTAGAGTCACTCTTCATTGTCTGGATGTCCATACAGCATTAGTATGCTTCAAGTCCGATGTTAGTTTACTTGTCGTGTCTGCAAGGCAGCAGCTCTCCAATATTCTTCAGCACTAGTCCTTTTTTATTCAGCTGTTTGTTTCGTAATTGGCTCTTTAAAGATGACAAGAAACTCTTCAGGGTTCAGGTAAGTTTATTACTTAACAGCCCCAGACACCTCTGGTTGCAGTGTTGACCAACGTTATCTCAACCAACAATCCCCCGAGCAACCAACAGTGGAATCTTAGAAATGGGGTGACACACAGTGCCTATGAGCTAGGATGGAATGTGCTACATCATAAAAGTGGGAGAATCACGCTGCATTGCATCATTAAAACACATCCTCCTCTTACACAATTGACTAAATGATCATGATAAAGGGATCGATAAACACAGAAAAGATGGGGAAGTAAATAATAATGGAGAGTACACATTCTAGAAACTACAATGCAAATAAGAACCAATCTTTCAAGTAAGAAGGGGAACATGTTTCTCAAACATGACTACACAACTGTAATATAGTCATCATATTTCTTGGGCTTGATTATAGGTCTGCCAAATGTACCAGTAATACCTTGACTGTCCACTGGATTTTTCAACCCTAAAGATGGATCAAGACCACCTCTATGGCTAATCATACAATCAGTGGATGATTCAGTGGAAGTTGGTCTCTCCAACATCACCATTTCTTTCACCATCACATACTCAGTATTGTTGTGTTATTTGGGCAAATCATTCATCATCAAAGTCTAACCAAATATCTGGGTTACCTTCATCCATACTATGAAGTTCATTATCATGTGACCTTCCTTTGGACACACATTTGACTAATCTATTCATGTGGCAGACGTTCTCATCGCTCAGTTTGACGTGTTGTGAAAAACTTCACAGATGTGCAAAGTGCAAAGGACAGGTGAATCTTCTCTCACCTTTGCTGAGTTTCTCCATGTGACTTTTGACCCAATCACCACATTTGAATGGCATCCGTTTCACACCAAGCTTTTTTGTCATACCATTCTTTGTAGTAGTAGAAAAGCTTTATTCGATTTCACAAATATATAAAATCATAAAAGCGACAGTTCATTCATAAATTCATACAATCCAGTGAATTACATTTGAGAACAATTACTACGTCCATAACATTTTTAAAAACAGATTAAACTTTTCCTTTTCCTCAAGATACTTTTTAAAAAGCCTGTCAATATACCAACACAGTATACATCATTTAAGAATTGTAGGAAGAGTAAAGCCGGGCGACATTGACGCCATGAACCTTTTTTTAAAAATGGTCTAATCCATCTGGTTCTCTCTGCTGAATAAAATGTACAGAAAAATATTACATGCAGTGTAGATTGAGCTGATAGATTATCGCACGGGCATTTACAGAGCATTCTGGACCAGTCGTTTACTTTAGGAAAGGTAGTTAGGTGAAAAAAGTAATCAAATCTGAATCTAGTCAGAATGTACCCATCATACCCCTCCTGACACCAGAGCAAGTAAGGTTGGATTGAGGCTGAGACCAGGGTGAGTTGATGTTGTAATACGTTTTTTTTGTTTAGTTCCACTCCCAGTCTGTGTTTCAAGGTGATTCCAGCAGAGTGACTTTAATTCTTTTCTCGTTATATTATGTAGGAAGTCTGGCTTATGATAAAACTGGTCTCCCCAAATCCTTTGTAAAATTGCATATATAACTCAGCCATGTGATCTTAGCAGCCTGATCCAGTCCCAAAGAATCTTTGATTATTCCTCTATTTAAAACTAAGTTAGAAGAGGTCCAGACTCTGTGCCATAGCAGTAAAGGTTGCATGCTTATCAGATCACTTATGTAGCGAATGCCCAATTCAGAGTGACAGTTAAAAACAGAAGTAGTTTAAAGAATGGCTAAAATAAATCTTAAAAAAGCATTTTCTACCTTTCGAATAGATGAAGTATCATAAGCTCCCCAGAAGCCTGCTCCGTAAATAGCTGTACTTATACACTTTGCCTGATACATTTTTAGAAGGATTTCTGGCGGCCTTTTCCCCATTTTTTTGGCAAATATCATTAGTGCTGCCGTAGCTCTTTTAAGCATTAATGTCCTACTTTTTATAGCTGGTCCCCAGGATCCTGATTCTTCTAAGACTATGCCTAAATAGGAGAATGCTTTGGTGGGTGCAATTTTCTAATTCCCAGCAAACCGGGGACAAGATCTGTTCTTACCTTTCCCACAGGTCATAACGTAAGTTTTTTTAAAATTAAGTTTCAGGCCCCTGTTATCCATAAAATTTATGTAAGTATCAAGTGCCGTCTGAAGACCAATTTGTGTTCTCCCCATTAAGACGGCATTGTCGGCATACAGGAGGGATACAATCTGATTGTGGTTGACTTGGGGGGAGTCTCTTACTCTAGCCACCAATTCCTTTTTCAAATCATTAGTGTATAAAGTAAAAAGAAAGGGTGCAAGGACGCAGCCTTGTCTGACTCCTCTCCTTACATGAAAAGGCTTGGAGCATTCACCTTTTAGACCGTATCTCACCTTGGCTGCGGCACCCGCGTAAAGTTGTCTTAGGAATGATATAATTACCTCATCTACCTTTAAGTCTGATAAAATCTGTCATGGCCGGCTATGAATTACGCAGTCGAAAGCTGCGCATAAATCGACGAACGCTGCATATAATTTACCTCCCTTGGCCTGAATATATTTTCCATGTAAGAAGGAAACATTTAGCACCTGCTCTACGGTGCCCCGCCCCTCCCTGAACCCATATTGTACTTGACTTAATACGTTGGTATCTTCCGCCCATAGTTGGAGGCGATTCAAGATGACCCTGCCTGTGACTTTCATAAAAGAATCAAGCAGGGATATTGGGCGATAGCAGGAAGGGTTATCCCGGTCCCCTTTTTTAAATATAGGGATGATTACCGACTCGGACCAAGTTTTGATGAAGCCCTTCTCGCAGCTGGCTTCAAGAACTCGGGTTAATAATGGGAACCAAAGATCGACCGAGTATTTAAATAAGTCGATCGGGGTTCCATCGGGACCCGGCGCTTTGCCTCCCTTACTCTGTTTTATGGCTGCGGCTACTTCTTCGTTACTGATGTTAATTTTAATTTGTACACATTTTTCAAGTCCCTCCTGGATTTCGGTCCCCATATCTGCTAATTTGTCCCCCCAGGATTATATACATCTGAGAAGAAGTTTATCCATGAATCTTCTGTTATAGCCACCTAAATTCTTGGTCCGTCCCCCAAGCTAAAAAACTGTGCCTTGACCGCTCCCCAGAAGAGTTAGCTGTCCCTCTTTTGCGAGGCTTCAAATAAATTGGTCCAGGCCTGATCTTTAATTTCCCGCTTGCGTCTGTTTCTTGCTAAATTGTATTCCTTCCTGCACCTCCTGACATCATCAGGATCCCTCATAGCACTTTGTAGGGCCTTTTTTAATTGGGATTAGGCCTTTATACAATTAGTCAAACCAGGCATTTTTGTGGGGTTTAAAATCTCTGTTGGGGCGGTGCAGACATTTTTTTGGATTATCTTTGTGATGTTTGCAAAGGAACCCAATATGTCTATATGTGATACCTCTCCCATCACCACCCCCTTTTGTACCGCTTTTGGCCGCCATAAGTGTGGCATGGTATGCTCGGACGTGAGTCCCTTGCTCACTTTGCCACTGGATTCAAGCAAGCCGGGCTGAAGACGGCTGGAATGCCAGAAACCGGTCTTCGGAAGCTTGTTTCTGGTCCAGGGAAGGCATGGCTTGGCAGTTCGGGCTGGACTGTTCCCATGAGGCACAGGGTCAGACTGATTTGCATATAGCCATGTCTGAACTGGGGTGGCAGAGTGGGCTAAAGAACGGTGATGGATTAAACCCAGATCTTTTGACTGGGTGTGAGTGTTTGATTGATTCAGATGCTCCGTCCATCGTCACCCCCTTTTGTACCACCTCTTCCTGCAGGCACTTTAAGATAGGGGTTATTGCCTGCCTAATTATTTTCTTATTGGTCACCTTAGGATCGTTCCTGGCCCATCGAAGGGAATACCCATTTAGTCTTTCTAGAACGCACCCTTGGGCCCAGGCTAGGCTCTCTACCAGCGAACTTGCCTTTTTGATGGGAAATGAGATGGTAATACTAAGCGGCAGGTGGTCACTAATCCCAACTGTATGTGTGACAAAATCCGCTACCCATGTTGCGTGGCTATTGGAAAGAACAATAAAATCAATCAGGGTACTATGTCCTCTTCCTACAAATGTGGAGCTAAAATCAACAATTGGCGAGCACAGCAAGTTAGCGAAACCTAGGTTGTGAGTTGCCATAACTTCGTTAAAACTGTCACCTCCATTGGAGTGGGTGAAATGGGGCTGGCTATCATCATCACCACCGACCTCACTGTTGCCACATCCGCGCGAGAACTGTTGGCAGAGGTTGTGATTAAAATCGCCGCCCCATATGAGGATGGAGTCCTTCTCTAAGTTATCACTTAGTCTTATTATCCTCATTAAGGTCATATAACATATCACAAACTAGGCCCTTATCCAAGTTATTATACATATTAACGATTATTAGCTCAACCAGTGAGGACACTTTGATGACAATAATTTGGTAGTACCTGCACGATTTCACCATTTTTATCCTGAAGCCCCCAAAAGATTAGTAACATACACACAGATCCCACCTTTGTGCCTCCCATGACTAGAATAACCAGCTGAAACATGGAACGTTTTAAAACCATCAAGATGCATTTCCTCCAAAGACCATGTCTCCTGCAGGCATAAGATGTCAAAATTTCTAATAAAGTCTACCCAAATGGGATTATTAATCTTAGATTGTAGCCCAGATATATTCCAGAATGCTACCCTCGCCCGTCCCTGTACAAACGGCTCTTGTGTTCCATAAGTGACCACACTCCCCCTGCCATGTTCCTCCCCACTTGTTTCTCTGGGTAATGGGATGTTGCCTACATCACTGCCAAGTGTGCTAGAGTGTAATTGTGGCTGATCATTTGGAAGTACTTTTTCTGCCTGTTCTAGTATAGCCATGCCCGTATTAACGTCCACAGTAGATAAGAAATGGGGAGCGGCGATTTTTAGGACTTTGTCGATAACATTCCTAACATCATGAGTAGTTTCGCCCTCGTGTCCTGGGACGTCTAGAATTGGGGGGACCGGGTAGCTGGATTTATTTATTTATTTATTTTTGATAGCGCGAACAAATGCCCGCAGGCGTCTCGGCGCTGTACTATTGTAGACATCTCCTATTCTCGGCTTCTTGCTCTTAGAGGTTGAACAACCAGGTTTTCAGTTGCTTTCTAAATGACAGGAGGTTTGGGCTAGATCTAATGGATTGGGGGAGAGTATTCCATAATTTCGGGGCAGCAACCAGAAAACGTCGATCTCCCCAGGTGACCAATTTAGTACAGGGTACCACCAGATCGTTCAGTTTGGCTGAACGGAGAGGTCGGGAAGGATTGTATGGAGTTCTGCGTTCCCGGGGAACCCTGGCTAGTGTTGGTCAATCCACTTCATCTAACGAGTGTAGAGGGCCAAACCTATTTGTAACTTCCAGGTTATACCTCGGTGGATTATTAAGAGGGTGGCCAAAATGGGGGTGTTAAGCTTGTTTGTCATTATGTGTTGGTAGAAGAAAATGAGTGGGAGCACGTTTATACCCACCGCCCGCCTTCTATTATCTCCGATCCGGTTCAAAATTTCTTGGACTAAGGGTGGAGAGGCAAGTGATAAAACTATACAATCCCCGTCAAAGGACTTTCTGCTTGGACCGAGCCATCAAACTCGTCTCACCATTTTAAATGAATGAAACATTTCTTGTGTTAAACCCATTTTCTGTCCCAGGATATGTATGGCTTTATTTCTCAGCGTTGCCCAGTTTTCCAAAACCAGCGTGTAAGGAGCTGCCGCGGGGGGAAGATTCAGTTTTGGGAGAATATTGCCTTCTTCTTGATGGGAAAGTGTTCTGCTGACAGTTTTTCTAGGTCTAGCTATCGCGGGCAAGGAAGTTCATTGCCCGCTACTTTTGTGAATGGCAGATACAGGAGAATTATCGTTACACAAGTTGCTAGGCTGGATAGGCTGAGTGTTTCCAGCCCTAGCAGAGACATCCTGTTTGCTATAAGCATCTTTCACTTGTGGTGTAAGAGTTGACAAAGTGGACTCTATCTGTCCCAGTCTATTCCCCATAAAGGCTATGGCTTCTTTCATGAACATAGTGAGGTCAGCAATTGATTTCATAATGTCTCCATAGTCCGTATTATTTTGGCCATTGCTTAGACAATGTTTACTAATGGGTTTGGGACACGCTTTTCTTTTGTTCCTTGGTACCTTTTTTGCCTCTTTCCCTATCTAGAATTTACTTTTGGTCTTTAGATCATATGGGGTTACTGGGGCTTCATGGATCTGGGGTGATAACATAACAAGGGGAGGTTTTTTAGACACACATACTCTTTTTTGAGGGGGAAGATCTGAACCCTTTAGGTCAATAGCAGAAATCTCATCACAGCCCTGCTGCACACATCCATTATGAGAATCCGGAGGAGATACATTTACTGTAAAAGTGGCAGGTACATCATTCGAACATTTCGAGCAGGATTGTTAACACTAGTGGCGGACAAGCCAGACGACCCTTTATTAAGTTTTTCCTCTACGTTAGAAATTTGTTTCTCTGTGGCTCCTACTGCCCCCGTCGGATATTTCATTAGGGACATACTTGACTCTTTAACATTGGACGTTCTCTTGCCCGGTGGTCTAGTGTGTAACTTTCTTTTCCCCATTTATTGAGAGGCTGTTATGTTACAGCTATACCCTGATCAGTTGAAGAAGCTATACCCTTAATTGTTGTTTCACAGGAAAGTTTGGTGCTGGAAAGCCAGCGCGCCCTCCCAACTTTCGTCTGCAAGCTATACTAAATGTACGAGGAATTGATCAAAATATATAGGGGGGAGCAAACAGCTTTTGGGTCTAAGACTCTGGCGAGGCACACATCCCTAACTGTGTGTCCTTGCTGCCAGCCACTTAAACGCTGCCGCCGCTCACTCGCGGCCACCGGGGACTTCAACTCCCATCATCCCTAGCGGCAAAGCGGAGGCCGCCAACGTGTTTCCGGCGCCTGGAGGCGCTGAAAAGAGCCCTGAGCCTCGGCAAAGCGGGGGAGCAAACAGCTTTTGGGGCTAAGACTCTGGCGAGGCACACTTCCCTACCTGTGTGTCCTTGCTGCCAGCCACTTACACGCTGCCGCAGCTCACTCGCGGCCACCGGGGACTTCAACTTCCATCATCCCTAGCGGCAAAGCGGAGGCCGCCAACGCGTTTCCAGCGCCTAGAGGTGCTGAAAAGAGCCCTGAGCCTCCGCTACGCGTGACACCAAGGCGAAGCCCGGGCAAAGGGCGGGCCCTCTATGGCCCTCAGAGGCCTGAGGAGACCGGGCTGGGCCACAGACTTTGGTTCCGCTAGTAAAGATATTAATTATAGAAGTAAGTTGTAACGTTTCAAACCCTGGGTGTTTTTGCCAAAGTGTATTGTATTATTTCAGTTTGGTGCTTGTACTAAATAATTATTTGTTTTTGAGATTTAAATTGAGCAAACGTGATGTCTAGAGGTAAAGTAGATAAATCTACCTCTGGGCTGGGTACCATGGACAATTTTCTTGTGAAAAAGGTGAACCAGATTAACAATGAGAGAAGGGCTTCTTTGGGACGGGGTAGTGTTCCACTACCACAGGATGAGGCGCCTCTTGCTGCAGTGGACATACCCATTCCTGACAACTATAATATCCCTGATGTTAGTAATAGGGATGTTCTAATAACCGCATCTCAGGTTCATGTAGAGACACATGAAGACTGCCTTGATACCTCTACTGAGGAAATTGAACTGGTACAGCCAGTGCCGAGACCGGTGAGAAATTGTAGAAAACCACAGCTTAAACGGGGGGAAGCATAATAAAAAAAAGTGCTGATTCAGCTGCACCAGTTTGTAATGGCCCTATTACAGGCTCTTGTCCTTCTGACGGAAATAACGAGGGCGGTCTTAAAACACAAATTGAACAACTTACTCTCTTGTTAAGTACCCTAGAAGGAAGAATGATGGCAAAAATGGAAGAGCTGATTAGACCCCTGTCAAGTAAGCTTGATACCTTAGCCCTAGAGGTAGCTAGACTAGGTGGCCTATTATCATTACACCTGTCTTCGGCCCCGCCTGTTAGTTCTAGGGCTGCGGTAACCGGGCAGAGCCCCTTGAGGGAGCCGGCACAGCAGACCTGTCGGCAAGTTCCTGCAGTAGATAACGCTCCACCTAAACCCTCTTCAAAAACTGACCTCACTGTGTTAAAATCAGTAGATCAGGAGGGTAGGTCAGACTTTAGACCAATAAGAAGAAGCCGCTTTATTAATCTTCCACCTGACTGCGGACCTTATGTGGCTGTCTTGACTAATGTTCCTTCTATAGAAGATCATCCTGTCCAGCCACATGGGGAATCTCATGACTCACTAAAAAATAAAGCAGTAGCCTGGTTGAACTCTAACTGTGGATTTCCAACAGCATATTCAGATCAAATACTCTCAGTGAGAAGGGTAAACTGGATTGGCCCATCTAGAAAGTTAAACAACGGGGACTGTATTGTTATCAATTTCAGGCATCCCCAACATGTGGCAACAGTTTTACTGAGAGCATCATCTTTATTGTCTGATGCGAATAGCATTTGTGACCGTCCACTTGGATACTTTTATACTCACTTGATTAAAGCCCCGGCTAGACACAGGAACTTCAGGCCACTGTTTCAACCTCAACCCTTGGCTCCAACCCCACCATACCTTTATAATGTTGTCAATCAAAACAGGAATGGGTTTATGGTGGAAACACAGAATAGGTTTGACTTGCTCCCAGGCCTTGAGGCATGTGATTGACGGGAGGAGTGTTTGGGCCAAGGGAATGGTAACTCTGGCGATGTGGCTCGAATGGCAAATATCCAGGTGAAATCGCAGGGAAACAATGTAATCTCATGGAATATTGCAGGATTGGGTACTAAGATGACAGACTGTAATTGGGTGACCTACATTAAGCAGTTCCAGATTATTTTTCTGCAAGAGACCTGGTCAGTGGACTGTGACCTCTTTCTTGAGGGGTACAAGGCTTTCTATATCCCTGCGATAGCATCTAGCAGAGGTAGACCTAAGGGGGGGGGGGGGGGCTGGTAACGTTTATATCTGTAGCACTCTCTTGTAAAACACGTAGAGTTTTAATAGTTAACCCTGGAATCATTGGCCTAGTACTAAATGGAGATAACTGTCTGTTCGGTCTGGTACATTTTTATAATGCAGTTAACTCTTGTTCGGCTCCTAGCTCTATATTAGCACTAAATGTATTTATTAGCACTTCTATGAAGGAATGTCTTCATAATCTTGTAATAATGGGTGATTTCATTGTCCATCCATGTGGGGATCGCCTGTTTAAAAACCTGTCAGACTTGCATTGCGAACGTTCTGAGGGATTACATTTGGAACACACATTGGATGGAGAAGTTTTCAATGACTTACTGACCAACTTGGATTTATCACTGGCAATGGCACTGAGGGATCCTTTAAAGCGCTTTGAAATCCCTACGTTTAGGGGTCACGGGAAGGATACCTTCATTGATTACGTTTTGCTCTCTGTGTCAATTCAGACTTTTGTGGACTCTCATCATTGAACACAGTGAATTCAGTGATCATAATCCATTGACTGTACACTTGAAGGGCCCCTGGGTGGCCAAAGAGGGACGGAACTGTACCAATGGTAGATTGAGTACCACTGATGGCAGGAGGCGCCTTAAGTGGTCTATGATCACACCAGACCGGTTGTATAAAGATATTAAGGATCACTGTATTGAGGAAATTGCAAAATGTACTCAGGAAGGGCTAGAACCATGCCAAGTTTTAAGTGCTTTCCAAAGTATTACAGATAAGGTCTCTCCTTTGATGTCAGCCCCAGTAAAGCGCACAGAGATCTTGGGACCAAGATGGTTTAATCATGACTGCTCTAGGGCTTCACGTAATTTAAGGACAGCCCTGTCAATAAAACCCAGAATTAAGGAAAATATTCAACAGTGCAAAAAGGAATACAAAACCGTTATTGATAGACGTAAGGAGTTTTTAAGAGAGGAGGCATGGAATGAGATTCTTGAGCCCTCTACTTTGAAGTGTAGCTCTAGATTCTGGGCGGTAGTAAAAAGACCCTTTTTGACAAAGGACCCAGGGGATGGACTGGAATGCTGCATAACAAAGGAGGAATGGGTAATACATTTTACGCAATTGTACAGTGGCACGTTGAATGCTAACTCCAATTCCTCTCCAGGCAACAGCGGTGATTATATTAGGTTTGATAGAGGTGAGGTCATGGAGGGCATAATAGGGCTTACAGCTGGGAAAGCACCGTACCTGATGGGATTCCGCCAGACTTATATAAGTCTGACCCCAGTTTTTTGGGCACCAATATTGGAATCGGTCATTAATGCAGCTGCTAACATCGGCTGCACGAAATCATGGGGGGTATCGACGATTGTCCCAGTTTTCAAGAAGGGGGACAAGGGTAGCCCCCTTTGCTATAGACCTATTTCATTAATTGATTCCATGGTCAAAATAGGTGGTAGAATTCTACTGCGGAGGCTCTCTGACTGGGCGCTGGAAAACAGCATTATGTCCATCTCCCAGTACGGCTTCTGCAGTGGCCGTTCTACAATTACACAGTGCCTTAACCTCTTTCTAATATTAAGTAAGTATACCGTTGCCCAAAAGGGTACTGTGTACCTTGCCTTCATGGATTTGTCATCAGCTTTCGACTGTGTTAATAGGAGAAAGCTGTGGCAGTCCATGAGGGACAAGGGTGTTGACAGTGGGATTGTAAACGTCCTTGCGGATCTACATAGTAACACTAGTGCTAATGTTAGGTACTCCCAAAAGCTGTGTGTAACTGATAATTTTAATATAGGGAAGAGCGTGCGTCAAGGATGCATTCTTGCCCCTTTTCTTTTTAACTTTTATATTAATGATCTTGATAGCGTTCTGCAGGATGAAAAGGCGGACTGTCCCAGAGTCGGCAGGCGAGGAATTCCTGTTCTTTTATATGCAGATGATAATCTCTAGAACAGAGAGAGGTCTGCAAGCTCTACTAAACGCTTTTAAGAATTTTATGACAGATAGAGACCTCTTGGTCAACAATTCTAAATCCTTTATTATGCATGTTGGCCAACAGCCAAAAAGGAACTTCTTATTTAAATTAGATAATGTAGTAATCCCTATCACAAAAACATTTAAGTATCTGGGGGTCTCTTTTGACTCCAAACTTAGCTGGGGCCCACACCTTGATAAAAAGAAAAAGGAATTGGTGAGGGTAAATGCTACTATTTTTAACTTTGCATCAAAACTGGGGAAAAAACCCAATAATGCCATGTTGAAACTTTATAATGCAAAATCAGTGGCAACTGCCGTTTATGGCAGCGAACTATGGGGATATGTGGCCGGTGAACAGCTACAGACTGCTGAAAACTCTTTTATGAAACGCCTTTTGTGTGTTCCAGCAGCCACATCCAATCTTGTAGTACACGAAGAGCTAGGGTCGCAATATCTTTGAGATATTTTCTCATTACTTCCGCTGACTTGCTGGTTAAAACTGTGGCTGAACCAAGACATACCATTGACCCACCTGATAATGAGAGATTACTTGTCTCAGGATAAGGCAATGGGTACACCCTGGTTAAAATATTTGAAATTAAATTTTTTAAAGCTTGGTCGCTTGGATCTGTTTGAGCACCCGAGCGGGATAGTGAAGGGCGATGTGGATGTAGTTAAGCGAGCCTTCTTTATGGATACAAAACTTGTAAGAGAAGGTGTTGAGCTCCTGAAACTAAGTGTAAGAAGATTTGTTATGTTAAAAACAGGTGATATGATGGAGCCCTATTTGATGGGATCGCTGACTTCCCATGAGAAGTTCCTGCTAACGAGGTTCAGATTAAACCTTTTTCATCATCTGCTGTTTAGACCTAAAAATGCTGCTTTTATTAAACCTACAGCTCCCTGTGGCTGCAACGGTATGTCTCCATAGGATATGCTGCATTTTATATTTTTATGTAAATTTTATGAATATCCCCGCAAACGCCATCTGGTAAATCTTTTAAAGAAACTTAATTTTAATCAAATCAGACCAGCATTATTGTATTTGCAGCTTTTGCACAGTGACAGTATCCTTCAAGTTACCGAATTTTTAAAATTGTCCATTAAGATGAGAAATTGTTTGGACCAATGATGGTATCTCTGTTGTTTTGACTATCTGCACTAAATTAACTTATTTTGTATGAATTTTGCTGTATCCTGCACTTTTGCACTATTCGCTCATGTATTATAATTACTGTGTGTTTTAATGTTTTAAATTGTTAATACTTTAAATGTACTTTTATGGTTTGAATCAAAACCGAATAAAGTCTTTTTGACTATAGGGGTTATCTTTACAGGGCAGATGGTAGTTGCCATAGGCCTTCTTTCACAGTCCCCAGCTGGCCCACTAGATTGACTAGCAGGGCCAGAAAGTATATAAAGATGCAAGCCCTAGGTCAGTTGAGGATTTAAACAGGCAGGAAAGGTTGTGCACAAATGAGTCGATTACCCAAGTTTCAAATGATCCTTCCAATCTGCAGTGAATGATGGAACCAAGAGGCCTGGCCCAGCCCGGCATCTTCCAGCCTATGACGGGCAAGGACGGGCCCGCCCTTGGTTCGGGCTTGTCCCGCGCCGCGGGAGCCCGTGGAGCAATTTGAAGCCCGGCCCGCTGGAGTTCCAGCGAGACCACGCCGCACTGCCTCCTGGGGATGGTAGTTTGGAAGGCGGTGGTCCGCGGCAGGCGTGGGGCGAGAGCCGGAATCGGGAGCAACAGGCAGGTTTCCTTTCCCTCGCGGGCAGCAGCAGCGTGAGCAGGGAGTCCGACAAAGAAGCAGAAATCACTAATTATGCATAAATTAAACAATGCAAGAAACAAACATTTAAAGTAAAAATAATCATGGGTATCTGATTCCCATAACCATTTAGTCTAAAGCTTATTGAGAAAAAACCTTGTAGGTTACGGATGTTTAAAAAAGTTTAAAACCACAGACAGTCAAAATCAGTTAGGAGCTGAGAGTATTATCCTTGTTTGGCTCTTGATCTGATACAAATTCAAATTGGGTACAGTCTGCGTGGGCCCAAAAAAAAAAAAAAAAAGTTTCCGCTCACTCTCTTCTCCTTTCTTAGACCTTGGACCTTATCAAAGCTGTTGTTCAAGGGTACAGTGGGTGAATGAACAGGTATTGCAGGTATTACTGGCTGTCAATCCATCTTGATTTACCATCTCCAGTCAGCAGGAGTGACAGAAGAAGCCCAGGACCAGCCTCGAGACCACAGCGCTAGCAGCATAGCCAGGAAAGAGAAACCCAGTGCGCCAGCATCAGAGAGACAGCCTGCCGTCCCTTCAAAAACTCCAGCCTCCCTCTCCTCACCTCCATGCACTGGCATCCAAGAAGCAGCAGTAGCCCAGATGCACGGAGAAAAACAAATGAGCTCCTCCACACTGCAGGTTTAATCGAAGGAAAGCAGCCCTGCTCTGCCACGAAACGAAGCAATTCAGGTCTGGAGCGAAGGAGCAGTGCCTCTCATCCCGTCACACGCGCAGAAGCTACGGCTTCAAGTGGGGAGAGAGAGAACACCACCAGCTTGTCTGCAGGTTCAGCAGGTACGGGCCGCCATTGCTGGGGGGGTGGGGCGCCAATCACCAAAACCTCGTCAGTCAATGGCCTATAGTTCTGCAAACACAATTAAGTTGGGTTGTAATTTGCTCCTGGGGTTGAAAGTGTCATCCATTCTTTGTAACTTTCCTGTGCTAATGCTATTTTTCCCTCACTAACTTCGGAGACCACTCAACTTGTTTAGAAACAGGCATTCAACTCAAGTCTTTACTCAAAGTTCGTCTACCCCTCATCATAATGAAAGGACAATTGTCCGAAATTAAGCTAGGAGTGATCCTGTAGGCCCAAATTAATTTGATAATCTCATCTTCCCATTTCACTTTACTACTCCTTGACAATTGAATGCTTCTTTTGAGCACTCTGTTGAAGCGCTCAACTAGGCCATTTCCTTTGGGATGATAGACTGGTGTAATATAATGCTTAATGCAATTACGATTCAAAAACTCCTTGAAAGAGGATGACATGAATTGTGTGATATGATCTGTGATCACACATTTGGGGAAGGCCTTCTCTCAAGAATATCTTGTCCAAAAATGAAATATTTGCAGTCTGCATTACGAACAATTCCAATTTCCGGCCAATTCGAAAAATGATCAACAAGTACTAAAATATACTTACACACTCCATCCGTTACTTCAACTGGGCCAACTATATCCATTCCTACTCTCTCCCATGACATACTTGGACTTTCAATGGGACTCAAAGGAGGTCAGAATAATTGCACCTAACACATTCTCTCACTAACAACTCAATTTTGTTTATCAAGATCAGGCCACCAATAATTATTCTTCACCCTTGTGACCCTCATGACGTAATCCTAGTATCCTTTTCCTTAAGCTGACAGGTGGGATCACCTTACCAAATGTGAAAAGTAAACCATCTTCCACACACAACTCATTCCTGACTTCCGAATACGTTCTTTCTTTCATTTTGAGTCTGCTCTTTTTGAGCCAATCTTTGGTTACAAACTCACTAATTCTCGGCACCCTATCATCTCTGGACACGTGATCTTTCAACTTGGGAAGTGTAATGCCTTCCAAACCATCATTGAAAAATAAAGGAATTTTGCCGTCATCATCCTATAACCATTCGTCATCTTTCTCTCGTGGTAATGATAACCTGCTCAGAAAGTCTACCATTCTATTCTTGACCCCTGGCCAGTACTCCACATTATATATGTATCTAGTAACGTCACAGACAACCAACTGAGTCTAGGGGAAGCATTCTGAGGACCAGCAGTGGACAATATCTTTGTAAGGGGTTTATGATCCGAACGCAGTAATACATAAAATCCCCAAACATACATGCGGAAATGATTTAGAGCCCATGTACAAGCTAATGTTTCACGCTCTTTAACTGAATATTAGTCTTCAGCTGAGGTAGGAGTACATGAAGCAAAGGCAATCATCCACTCATTATTTTCTTTGTAACGTTGCGAAAGGACTACCATCAAATCTTTATTGCTGGCAACTGTAGTTCATATGATCTGAGACGTGGGATAAAAAACCTTTAAGAAAAGGTGCACTGCAGATCTTTTTTCAGTATGTGAAATGATTCCTGGCTTACCGTAGACCACACAAATCTCACTTTGTTTTTAAGAACTTGACAAATAATGTAAGTTTTCTCTGAAATGTTTTTAAAATACATTTTGAAGAGTATTCGGTCAGTCTAAGAAATGCTCTCACATCTTTTCCTGTGGGACTGGGTGCATTCACGATTGCATCAATAAGACCCTGCTTAGGCTAGATACCATCCTTGCTTATGCTGTGACCTACATCTTTTTGAGCAAACCTGCACTTGCTAAACTCCCCAATTAATCCTTTCAGTTTCAAGATCTCAAAAACTTGCTTTAGTCTGGCATCATGTTTCCCTTTATTGATGCCTATGATCAAGATATCATCCTCGAAAAACATCACGCCAACCACCCCTTTAAAAATATTTGTCGTAATTCTCTGAAAAACGGCAGCTGTGGATGGAAATTCAAAAGGTACCCTGATAAACTGGGAACAACCAAACTGTGTAATTCGTTTTGTGTACTTTATACTACCAGCATGTAATGTTAACTGATGGTATGCTGAATTTAAATCTGTTTCGAGAACTGACCCATTCCTTTTGTGACAGTAAACATTTCATTGATGCAAGATAAAGGAAACCGATCCACAATTATATTATATTTTGGTTGAGTTCCCTAAGGTCAATGCATAACATAACCTTGCCATTGGGGCGTTTGACAACTACCAATGGAGAAACCCATTCATCAGATTCCACCTGTTCAACGATGCAATCCGTAACCTTTGTAACTCCCTGTATACCTCATTTGTGATGGAAATAGGTAAACGCCTAACTTTGTGAATACAAGGTACAGCAGTGGGTTTCATTTCAATCCTGTGTTCAAAATCGTTCAACAAGCCCACTGTACCTGAAAAAACTTCAGGAAACTCTTTGACCAACTGAGGACAATTTTTATCTATCTCATTAATCGATAAAACAGGATCAGCGCGATTGAGGATAATACCCAGCTCACCCTGATGATTCCAGCCTAGCACAGTGGGCCTTTTTTTGCCACAAATAACGTACAATCCGCTTTCCTTTCCTTGAACTGGAATTGGATTCCTGGATACAACAAAATCAATTTTGTCCCCTGCATAGCTTTTGATAATAACATTTGATTTGTCCAGATGAAAACCCAGTTTGTCAACAAAATGACACCTCTAAATTTCACAATGATAAAAGGTAAACTGGAATCAGCTACTACGTTCAACTTCACTCCACCAATGTTTACTTCACGTATAGGTTTTTTAACATTGACAAGATTAACATCCAAAATGTCGATTTGGGGGTCTCTAGTTGGCAGAAGTAGATACCTTTCACCAAATAGGGACCCTTGCGTCTAGTCAGGGTAAAGGGCTACACTTCTAAAATAACGCCTGCTCGCCCCCTTGGCATCATGGCACTCCTGGGTGAACCTTTCTATAGCCTAGAACGTGGTCGTGCACGACCCAGGAGCATCTTTACTCCGAGCCCAGAAGGGGCCATTACACGTTAGGAGGCTCCATAGATCAGAGGAGTTTACACCCCCTTCCCGCATCTTTTTGTGGGCCTGTGTGCTCCAGCTCTAGATGCACTTCTGTAAGATTTGGTTCTGAATACGTTTGTCTCCAAGATTTCACTGCGACGTGACCTATTGACGCTACTGATGATCGCTTCCTTGATGATATTGTCAGTCCTGTTACAGACTCAAGATTGAGTCCCCAGGTTATTATGTTTTCAGTTGGATGGGAAAAATTTGATAAAAAAACTTTAAACGGACATTTTATGTTTTCAAGAAATTGATCTACTGCGCCCTGACGAAGGAATTGAGGACATCTATCCTTTTCCGAAACGCGCGTCGGCGCTCTACTTGTTGTGCTGCTGTTTTGTATATATATTTTATTATGTGATTTTTTTTTCTTTTTGTTAGGTATTGTCCTTAATGTTTAATTTTTAGTTAAGTGTACTTGATATTTTGATGAGTGTTTGGTTGTTTGAGTTGATGAGTTGTATGAATGATTGTCTTTTTAGAATTTTTTTGGGGGGCTACTGTACATAGTACGATAACAATTTTTGTAAAGATTGTATATATAGAATGAGTATGATGATCAATTGGTTTTGTCATGCTTCTTATATCATAAAAAATGTTTTTGAATGATAAAAAAGAGAACATGTTTACATAATTTGTTTTGGTCTGGGACAATGTTAATATAAAAGTGAAAGAAAGATTTTTCAGATTTTGTGATTGTATACTTGGGAGAGGTATTGTTCTTGTTCAAAAGTCTCTACTATCCCTTCACACAGACAATACATCCAAAGATCTTCTAATTATTACTGGAAAAGATAACACTTGCCACTCTTGGTGATACCTGTCCAGCCGATATAAAACCGGATATTCTAAAATTTGTGCCCTTGTTTAGTTCGCCCACAATCTTGACTCCGAACCAGAGAATACCTTTTGGCAATTCTGAGGTGAAAAAAACATACCAGGTCCTCTTTGGAATAAATCACCTTATTATGATAAAAACTATTTATTTTACAGTAGTATGGGGGAGTTCCTACCTCCTATGGACCAATCTAGTTTTGTAGAGACAGTATATCTCCTACTCATGCATTCTTATTTTGCTGCCATCAGCTTCTTTTGGTATTGCTGCAACTTTCCAATACCAATGCCAAAACCACACACCAGAATTCAATTCTTTTGAGGTTGTGAGGGGCTCGACCCTGAAATAAGCAACCAGCCTTAATCTTTTTTTTTTTAACACAAACTTTATTGGGTTTTCAGTTGATAAATCTCCACTGCGTCATACATTTGTTATACAAGAAGCAACTTCATACCATATCTATCTCCACGTTACCATAACCTTCACTTATATTATTCTACCACATCAGTACTTGCATGGGACATAATCATGCATTCAGTTGCAACAGTAAGAAGAATGAATTTACTTCAAAGTGCAGCCCATTGCTCACCCTACCCACCCTCTAACCTAAACCCACCCCCTCTGGCTCTAAATGTAATATCTCCTAAGTCATAATTACGTATCAAACAACAATCTGAATGAGGCAGATCCTCTACCGTGTACATAGGGGTCTCCCGGTACATCTATTGTTGCACTAATTGTCTGTGGTGTTTATTCACTGTGAGTGTGGAACCTCCGGTACGTCATCTGGGCAGCTTCTTTTTAGGGTCTCCAGTAGTGTAGTGTAGTTCCTATATTCCCAATAGGCTCTGCAAATTGGAATAACATAAACGACAGTGTAGACGTAGGACTGAGGTCGACTAGGTCTCTATTGAATATGTTAGACTTAATTATGAAATGCCAGCTAGCTCAGAGGTCACTAGAAACTTTCTCAAGTAAACAAGAGGTGTTAACTTTCTTGAATAGACAAGAAGGGATTCGTTTCTGACAATCGCATGAACATGACAACTTTGCTCCCCCAGAATAAGGAGTATATCTCCAGAGTCGCGGAAACAATAGATAGCTATTTCACTCAGTTAATCGTGCATGCTTAGTTTCACCAGAAGTGCAGAGAAATAGAGAGACGGGCGTTTTCAATAAAAGTGGTTATTTATTGAGCCGTCTACTTTCTCATGCAAGAGAAGTGAATTGCCACAATTGCAATACTTGTCATAAAGTAAAGTGCGTACAGTAAAATGAGTATTATGAAATAATTCTGTAAAAGCATTTATATGGTTTCTAAGCCATAAGATACTTAAAATGGATAAAATACATGCAACGATAAAATAATGACTAAACGTACTCAACTGGTGTTTCTAAGATACGCCTACCCCAGTGTACCTAATCTAAGCCTAGTACAGGGAAGGAGTAGATGAGTTACAGTTTTTGCCAATAATCTGAATCAAGAATTCTCTGTGGGTCTAATCAGCTCCAACAAGCGTACCTTGGTTATAGAATGAAGGAGGTCTTGTATCTCTTTCTCAGGGCTTGATCTCCCAGCAACCCGCAAGGGTGACAGGGAAACACTGGAGCTGGATTTCTCGGCAGGAGAAAAGACAGCGTCTCTCTCAGTGCGTCAGCAGGGAGGGTCGGCTTCCTTCGGCACTCTCATCAGCAGGGCGTCGGGCAAGTAGATAGCCGATCTGCTCCAAACCACCGTGTGTTGCTTAAGGCAGATGCTGGTATATTTATACCGGGAAGGTGCCGAGTTTGACGTAAGGTTGGACATAAGACGTCACTAAGAACTCGCAGTTCTTTCAGGACTCCAGGAGTTCTAGAACAAATCAATACAGAAGCAGGGGGAATTCCCGGGCTGCTGGAGGCTTGGTTTGTTTAAGAACGCGTTGTGCTTTCTAGGAGTCTATGGGAGTAGCCTTGCCGTATTTGGACTGCATTGGCTATGTCTTAATATGGGTGTGATTCTTATGCCTGTACAAGGGTATGATTTGATATAACCACATAAGGGCATGGAATCGGGAATATTTACTAGAGTCCTAGAATCATCTACAACACCCACTCCACGTATAATGTCCATCATTACTAAATACTAAGCAATGTTTAAGCATATCTAAACATGCGTTTTCCATCCCACCCCTAAATACATAAAATTCATTTGAAATGGTATATACATGAAAATGAGTAGTATACTGTACGTTTTTGTAAGCAAAGGTATCATTCAGATAATGCATATATTGTACATTTAAAATGTTGACTGAGTGAATCACCAAATTTACATTTATGAAATGGCTCTTAATAAAGAAGAGAAGGTCGAGACCATTTCATCACATATTTATACAAGACTGTAGATGTGCTAGAGACTAAGTAAATATTGTCTCTAGAGTTTCTAAAAATAGAAATCTTGTTCTCTAAGAATAGTTCTACTTTAAGCAGAGTATCATGTGCCAAAAAGGTAAATATTTTGGGAACTAGAAAAAATCAATTTCGCTCTCTGGGGATAAAAAAATTGTTCCAAAGTTTTTTAGGTTCTGTTTACCAAAACTGAAGGCCGAATTCAGATTTCAGGGAACGCCATGTGCTTGCTTTTTCAACAGTCATTCTCGTTGTTAGGGGAGAACATCAACTCAGATAGGCTGGCAAAAAATTAGTCTACAACAGTAGGTGAAAGTTGGGCCATTTCCGAAAAAGTGGAAATAGTGCATATGTGAGATGCATTACCGTCAGCGTTATCTGGATCAGCAATGTTCACAGAAGGTTGTACCTATGTGCCGCTTTCATCTCGTACCTCCCCGCCACCTAATCGTAATGGTGAGGTCTCAACGAATGCCGTCATCAGAATTGGTAGCCGCTGGGGACAACACATTGCATGAGCCGTTACCGAACCAAGCAAAGTATCGATATCCATAGGTACTGCTGATGGAAGTGTGAGACAGACGTCTAACACGCATTCTTCTCCGCATAGCAGGCATCGTAGAACATGTAAAATGCAATCTTGCCAGATTGGTCTGAATGAAAGAAACCAGGTAGTATTCAGATCTCGTAGCCGAGCCAAGCCGAGGACTTTAGTAATCCGCTCTCGGTATTGCATTGCTAGGATCGTGTCTTCCATTGTAGCCTGAGTTTTTTCTGTGACTTGACTTGCCATATCGGAGCAGAAGGAACACAAATAAGATTCCTGCTACGAGTCCCAAGATGAGAGGCAGGCTGCCGAACACAGAGTGCACGAAATTCGGGAAGATGCTCAGGACTGCTTCAAAGGGTGCTAATAGTCCCGAAAAAATTGTCTTAAATACATGTGCGATGGCACTGCTATCAGACATGTTTAAGATTTGGCTTAACATTTCTACGAAATGTACGGGGCAATTTGTCGATAATAATGTATGTATCTCTTCTGCTGTCCTTGCAACTTGCAGATCATACGTTTCTCTAGACGAGGTTAAAGGCACAGTTGTTTGTAAAAGAATCAACTTAATTCTGCTTAAAGTATCAATTCGAATAGAAGAGATATTCAAAGAAGGCCATATTGCCGCCTCCATGTCTAACTTGTTGTTTGGATACAATACTTGCATACAACAAGTGACCCTGGAAGTAACGCTCACGAGATAGGCCGTTCCTGGCACCATGCCACAACAGCTGTGGTCACTTATTAGAACGTAGCTGCCGTTGGAAAGCTGTCTGACAAAGGGCTCTATCTGTGTAGCAGGGGTGCTGTGCAGGTGGCATGAAAGGTTATTTGATGAACCTTCGCAGGCTCCGTGTAAGTTAATTCCTTGACACAGAAGTGTACCGCTTAGTGAATTTTTACAGTTGTTACCACTAAGGAATACCTCTTTCTTGCCCCCACTCCAACATCTATGTGTGTAAGGTAAATTCCAGGTTGACTTGATGTACCCTTTTCCCAACCTTTCATACAGGCCTGCTGGTATATACTTTTGGCAATATTGAAACTGAAAAGTTATCGGAATTGTAATGGTGCCATGTATTATCCATTCAATGACAGGTCTTTCGGAGACTGTCAGTGGTAATCTTTCTAGTTTTTCAATGCTCAGCACCGTATAGTCTGCCCCTCTTTGTGCCAAAGAGATTTGTTTATCAGTAAGGTTAAAGATAGAAAATAATGACGTTGTGTTTATCAGACGCCATGGCACGTAGCCTGAACGCAGATTTTGTAACGTCCAGCCTAACTGTACAATAGAACATAATTGGGACTGGCCATGTTGTAACATTAGCATATCCTGTTCTATTATATCAATAGCAGATGATACAATGCTGTCCAGTGAATAAATTCTGGAGGACAGAGTCGTTAACCCATTGTCCACTACAGGCAGTGATTTTTCCAAATTAATACGATCAATTTCTCGTATTTTTTCTGCAGTTTCAATTTGTGTTACTTTCCAAGCATCATTGTAAGCTGCATGTATACCAGCGTATATGAAACGTTTTTGACGTTGTCTGCGAGGTCCCAGTAAGAAATCTCGCAAGTCAGCACCTTCTTTAAGTAAAGTAATGACCATGAGGTTGATAGTGCAATTTCCGCAATGGAGGCGGCAGATCCAATAGTTCCTGGGGCTAGGGATATCACCGATATCCACAACAAGTTATTTTGCCTCCTCAAGCCATGTTTTTTGACTAAGAGCAAGAAAGGGAGGAAAACCCAGGACGTTGGAAGGTGGTTCAATCGCCAATGTAGATCGGCACGACTAGAATTGGGACAAGCTATTAGGAACAGGGACCGTGCTGCAATAAAAGAGACAAGGAAACTGTATAAGTTGGCCATTTTTCAAGCCAAAAGGAAATGGGACGAAGACCACTGGGCCGAGCTAAAAGAGGCTTCTAGTAATAAGGACTCCAGGACCTTTTGGAAAATTATTAAGTGGGGTAGAGGAGGTGGCCCAGCAATGCCCGATAATAATGTAGCTGAAGATGCCTGGGTTGACTACTTCAGACCACAATATGCCGAAGTCACCCACCCCGGGGCAGGCGAGGGCATAACGCCAGTTTATGCTATCGACAATTTGTTCTCCCACAAAGAAGTAGAAATCGCGATTAGTTCCGTGAAATGTGGGAGAGCACCAGGGCTAGATGGGATACCCCCGGATATCTTCAAGTATGACATGACGAGATGGTTGAGGTATATCTTTTTAGTAGCAAATGCCCTAGCCAAGGGGGGGGTGGTCCCCGACCTTTGGAAAGGTGCAATTATTATTCCCATTCACAAGAAGGGTGATCGCTCACTATCTGCCAACTATAGGCCCATAAGCCTAATAGCAACCATGCAAAAAATAGTGGGGAGAATGGTTGCAAACCAGCTTATGGACTGGGTTGACGACAACAACGCCCTTTCCCCATATCAAGCTGGATTTAGGCGAGCAACCAGCACCATTGACCAGGTCTTCCGCTTTACCATACTGCGGTGGAAGACGGTTTTACTAGGAAGGGGCTGCCTGTATGTCGCGTTTGTCGACCTGCGGGCGGCATTTGATCTAGTCCCCAGGTTTAAGCTATGGTTGGTCTTGCAAAAGCTGGGAATTCCTGTTGATTTGCTCACACTAATTATGCGACTACATGAATCCAATTTCGCAAGAGTCCAGTGGGGTGGAAATGGCGAGTCAACTTCGGACTTCCCCGTGGAAAGGGGTGTCCGACAAGGCTGTTCCATGGCTCCCTTACTCTTCTCATTATTTATTAATGGGATCGTCAAGAGAATGTTGGAAGCAAGCGTAGACGCTCCGTCGTTAGCGAATGCCAGGGTCCCGATCCTGATGTTCGCTGACGATACCCTTATCTTGTCTAAGACCCCTGCAGGGCTGCAACGTGCACTAAATATTTTTGATATTTTTTGCACAGAGCACGGGCTTGAAGTAAACGTGGGGAAAACGAAACTAATGGCCTTTACCCCACGCCGTAGAATCTATCCCAAGGTAACCCTAAATAATAGCAAGTTAGATACTGTTAAGGAGTTCACATATTTAGGGGTACAGATAGCAGAGGGCGCTGGCTGGTCGCATCATTTGGAAAAAGTGGCCATAAAACATCAACAGCTTTCAGGTGCCTTAAGGGGAGAACACCGCAAATCCAAGACAAAACCGATTAAACCCGCACTCATAGTGTACGATGCGAAGGTTTTAGGTGCCACCTTATATGGTGCGGAGTTATGGGCTTGGGACAATCTTGCGGCCCTACAGACATCCGAGAACAAGTTCCTCAGAGGGATTACAGGACTTCCACAGAGTACCCCCCTAATCCCACTGTTCCTGGAGCTGGGTAGACGCCCAATTGCCGATAGAGCGCGATTGCGCCCTATTCTCTACTGGAGACGTCTCTGGACGACTCCAGAGATCAGACAATATGCGGAGGGTTTTCTTTGGATAATTAAGGAAGACCTCTTCCACAAGATAAAATGGCTTAAAAATCTAAGGGCCATGCTAATTAACCTGGGGTTTTCCAATCTTTGGAATAACCCTGTGGAAGAAGACTTCCCAAGCAAAGAAGCCCTCAAATCACAATATTGGGATTGGGTGGGTGGTAATCTGTTGAAAGACGCTAGGTCTGACTCTATGGCTGGTCGCTACCTGGAGACAAAAATTATTCCTATCCTAGAAAATTATTGGGATACTATTACGGTACCAATGGATAGGAAGCTTGTCTTCCAGCTAAGATCCGGATCTATTCCCTTAAAGAAACTAACGGCAGGTTGGCATAGGTCGACCAATAGGTTATGCCCAGCCTGTGAAAATTCCGTGGAGAGTGTAGGCCACTTTCTATTTGTGTGTAAAGCATACTCATTACCCAGGAGATTATGGCTCACACCTGTATGCAGAAACCTGGGGACACGTGACAGCGCAGTGGCTTTAAGAATTTTGTGTACAACAACTCAGGAATCGATAGTTGTTGGGGTAGCTAAATACTTGGGATGGGCCTGGGCAATCAGGCGACGATTACTGGGGGGGATCAGTTAATCAGGTGTTCCTTTTAATTTTATTGTCTAAAAATGTAAAACCACTTTGCCACATGTAAATGTTATTACGCTAATATTGTATGAGCTGCACAGAATGCCTATATGAATTTATATCTGTAAATGTTATGTTTTTATTCTGTAAAGTTTTAAATTTTATACTGTGCTTTTATGACAAATTATCTCGAATAAAGCTTGTACAACAACAACAGTAAAGTAAAGTGTTGCTTTATTTCAGGTAGTGTGGATTTCTGTAGCCATTCGAGGCATAGTTTTCCTACACTATAGGTTGTTATTATCCCTGGATGTTGTCTCTGGGAATATCTTGGGTCTGGCCTATTCTGTTTGAACCCCTGTATTTTGTTCAGGAATCTATCTTGACAGTTATTAGTGTCTGTGGGCCAGATCAACCATTTTTTCCAATTGGGAAGTGTTCTGTTATGTTTTAAAATATGGGATACGTCTATCTCCACTTCTGTAGTGCTAATACTATCAGGTATGGGTTTTGGTATAGACGGTTTGTTTAGGTCTTTTATCCAGGCTAGGCCAAGACAGGTCGTTTGTTGAATGGTCTCATTCAGGAGCATTATTTGTTCTGGGATCATGCAGGCTCTGAATAATGATTCTAAACCTTGTACCTGCCAGTCTTTTGTACCCCAGACAGTTTTTGTCTCAATGCTGTTTTTCCAAAATTCAAAAACAAACGTAGACATTTTTTCATAAAATGTTTCAAAATAGATCAGTTTAGTATTTGTCAACATGTTTTTCATTCCTGTCTTATTCATAATTTTAAAATAAAAAGTTTCTGGATCAGTGATATTAAACCCTGAAAAGTATGGGAATTTTTCATAAAATGTTTTTGAGCTGCCTTTTGGCGGACTTGGACAATGTTCCCATTGATTATACATAAAAACATTTCTAGGACTTGCTAATTTATGCAAATAGTGATGCCCATAATGATTATAGCAATACATTTCTTCATAATTTGATTAGCCTTGTAAATAATCATGTTCTGTATATTTAGCTGACATTTCTAAATCTGACATCATATTGTTAATATTTTCAAAGTCCCAATCATCAGAGAAAGTACTAGGTGATACAAAGTCACTTAAAGAAATCTTAAACTGATGTAGATTTTTCAAGAGTTCAACCGGACCATAGATGTCGTAATCAGTAGTGTCCCACGCTACACCACCAGGTATAGGAATGGCTGTGATGTTCACTGATGATAGTTCTCTTTTTTCAATGTGAGATGATCTGTGAGGTTTTAGAACCAAGTTGATGTTCTGACTTGCTGTGTCCATTGTACTGTATTTTCCATCAATCATTCTTGCCAAGCTTAGAATTAAAATGAGCCAGAGCAGGAGGAAAAGTACACCTAACACAATCCACAATTCAATCCACAGTGAAATCAGATATGTTTCCCCAAGTTGATGAAAGAGTTCTGTAATTTTGTCTTTGAAAGTTTTGTTTGCTGGCTTGTCTTCGAGTTGAAAGTTTTGTTTGCTGGCTTGTCTTCGAGTTCACTTGGATCATCAGAAAAGTCATCGAAATTGATGAAGTAGCCAGATGCAGTTCTGTCAATTGTTTTAATGGCATAAGAATTGTTATTAATCTTTGTAGTTGCTTCTTCCTTTTTCATATTGGTATAGTCCGAGGCTACATCATTGTAGACAGGTGTTTCTTGACGAACTGTTGCAATTTGGGTTTCAAGAGGCACAAGTTCCATGGCTTTGTTGCATAGTCCTTTTTTATTCACTGCAGGTTTATCAAATGTGATTAGTCTCTCAGTTTGAACCTCTTGGATTGTAGCAAGGTTTGGTCTTCTGCTACTTCTTGGGAGTCCACGGGCCTACTACTTATTATTGGCCACATGGTTGTGGTTTTACCAGGTCGATTGATACAACTCTGTTCTCCTTTTTACCAGCAAGGGGCGGTAGTACGACTGATCTTGTTCCGCTGATAGCTAAGACAGGTACTGCTTTTCTGTAAGACAGCCCAAATTCCTTCTTTACTGCGATTTTTTTCTCTGACCAGATCCCCAATCTTTGGAATCCAGACAGGTCTTGCTGGGACAGGTGGTTTCTCTTCAGTGGCCGTTGGCTTTAGCTTTGTGTTACTTAGACTTCTTCTTGTTTCATTCAAGTCCTGTAAAACAGCCAAACGATCTTTGATATCAAAAGCTTTTTGTTCCACCACTGAAGTCTGACAATCGAGATCTTCAATTATCATTCTTGTACCAAACAAAAGTTCATACGGAGTGATTCCACCCAGAGAATTTCTTGGCAGATTATTAAGACTACGTTGGACACTTATTAGATGTTTGACCAACTCATCACCCGAACCTAATACCCTCGCTGTTCTAGATTGCTTTATGTCACGTTTTTTTCTTTCCACTACCGCATTTCCCTCAGGATGGAATGGACTAGAGTACCGCAATGGAATGCCCAAGCTGGTCATGGCCTCCTTGTAAGCTGGAGAGCTAAACGCAGGACCCTGGTCAGAATGTAGCATGCCAATTGCGTATGTGCCGATAAAGACTCGCAAATCTTTTATAACAGTTCTGGCGTCAGCCAAGCGCTGGGGCCACATCCAAATGAATCTCGTCTTAATATTTATGGGATTGCATTTGTCCGATCGGACGCCTGCGTGTAGATAGTCTAATGCTGTCTAATAGTGGTGTCTGGGCTGGTCTTACTGTGCTAGAATCAGATATCTGGTCCGGTTCATAACTGCGATCTCTATTGCAGTCCTGACAATCCATTGCAAAGTTGTAAACTTGCACGCTCATTCCCGGACACCAGTATCTTGATTGCAATTCTATTAGAGATTTCAGGATCTCTTGGTGCCTCAGACCTATTCCCATGTGTGCTTCTTGAATCAAGAAGACTCTCCGGTTCGTGTTTGGAAATACTCTATCCCCCACTCCAGGGATTTGAGCAAAAGGAACGGAGTTTGCATCAATTATGTATGTATGTATGTATTTCCGAGTGGATAATTCAGAGGTAACGCCGCATAATGGCCTTCCATAGAGGCTTTTACTGCTAGTAGCGTTTTACCATCTATTTGTTTTTTTGAACGCTTTGTTGTAGCTACGGAAGCCAGTTGACCAGCTGCCGCTCTGGCTTTATTAGCCAATGAATTCCCTGCAACGTGAACGCCATCACGTTGAGAACTCTGCGTATGTATCACGTGAGTCTTTCGTAGTTCTTTCTGCAAAATAACTACCCGTTCCCAAAGCTTTTTATGCTTTATTGTACAACCTCTTTCATCTTTGTAACCATTTTCAATCCAGGTCTGCATGGAATTATTGTAAGATTCGACGCAGTAATGCGAATCGCACACTATTAGTGTGGGAAATTTGCGATCTGCATTTTGAAGTGCCACCTTAAAAGCATGTAGTTCAGCTCGCTGAGCTGTACAGTTTCTGAGCGATTCAGTTTTAGTGATTAACGGTCTAAATTTACCTATGCACCAGCGACCTTTTACAATCGCGCACGCAGCACTATATGCTTTTTTTATCCACAACGTAGTGTTGTGCAAATCTGTCTGTGTAGATTACACAGGTGTACTGTTCCAGAGGTAGAATTTCAGTTGGCAGAGGACATTCGTATTCGTATTGGAGAAATCCTTGCGTTTTTAAGTTAGGATCAAATTCGTATACTACGTCTGATGCAGCAAGAGAATTAACCCATTGTATCCATATCAGATGTAAGGCTTTAGCATTCGGAATGCTTGTTCTTGTTACTGCTTCTAGGGCAGGTATTGGTGTAACGATTATTATGCGTTTACCTTATGCCAGGGCTCTTTCTTTTGCTACAGCAGTTTGTACCGCAGTTAGAATCTTTTCAGTGGAACTGAATTTCATTTCAGCTTGTGTGTACAAGTGTGATTTGTAAGCTATTGGTACCGTTTCTCCCTCATTAGAGATTAGGTATGTAAATCCGCATCTTCCTGGGATGACTCGGATTACAAGGTTGCGTTCGTTCGCGCGTGTTTGCAGTTTTGTTTTAGTTAACATGTCTGTTTGTAATGATCGTAAAATTTCTGTGTGTTTCTGAGTCCAATTAATTGCTTTGAAATCAGGTTTTATTAGTTCGTAGAGCGGTTTAACCCTCTCTGCATAACTTAGAATGTAAGTTCTTCCGAAGTTCAGGAAACCTAGAATTGATTGTAAGTTTTTCAGCGTTTTTGGGGCTTGGAGTACTGCACACTTCTCTAAGAAGTTGTCTGCTAGGCTTTTGCCTTCACTTGATAACTCATATCCTAAAAATAGGACAGTGAGGTGGGCAATTCGTGACTTTTTAAAGTTGAATTTGTACCCTTCAGATGCAAACCCAAGTATTATGGTGTTCACTCTTTTCAAGTGTGTCTCCAGGTCATCGTCTGTTAGATAGATATCGGCAACATAGGATAATGCCTCATCATCATACATTTGTAGTAATTCTGTTACTCTGGCTGAAAATAATCCTGGGCTATTCTTGAATCCCTGTGGGAGACAACAAAATTGCTTTTGGGCCCCCATACTGGAGAAAGCGGTCAAATGCCTGCTTTCTGGTGCAATGTTTTGACAGAAGAAACCATTTGAAATATCTAATGTCGTTTTATATTTTTTGCGCACGATGTTATCTATCAGTGCTGCACTGTGTGAATTTTGTACTGCAAATGTTTTGCAACAGGAGTTTAAGTGTCTGTAGTCCAATACTAGACGATATGAATAGTCTGGTTTGGATACAGGAAACAAAGGATTGTTCATTTGTGAGGTGCATGTTTCAATCACCCCTTGGTACTCAAGGTGATCTAAGATCTCCCTGACTTGTTTTTTAGCTTCTTGCTTAACAGGATACTGCCTTTGAGCAGTAGGTTGATTTTTAACTGGATTTTATGGTGAGGAGAATCCTCATCCCATCCTACATGATTTTTATATAATGCAGGAGCTTGGGCCACTGCCCATTTTCTAGCATATGTGTATTTTTTATGAATTGGAATGTGATTTGAGAAGGCAGGCATAATCATTTCTTCGCCATGTGAGCACTCCCTGACAAACTCTGGTGGCCAGTCCTTTTCTGCTAGAAGGATATCATAACCTTTAGATAGGTTCTCTCAGAAGAGACCTCTTATTTTCCTAGATTTGTCCCCCTCTGTACGTAATGTTATTTTGTATAATTTATGGGGCACACTGACTCTGGTGTCTGGAGTTTCCACTTGAATGTATTCATTCGTGTCCACTGTCTCCAGAAGATTCATCAGGATTTGCGAGCTATGGTCAATTCTGCTGCGCTGTCTAGCATTGTCTGGGCCCATTCTCCGTTCTTGAGTTGTGTCCCCAGAATCCTCTGCATGTTTTACTTTAATACTGGCTACCTTCTTTTTGGGAAACTGTAATTTTTTACTTTGATGAGCAGGTTCTTTGTCTTTGGACTTGACGCGCTCTTCTTTATGTTCTGACCGTCCTCTTCTTTCCGATTTCTGTGAGGAAGTCTGAAAAGATTGAGAGGGACGTGTATCAATATTTTGATATCTGTCAGGTTTTCTCAAATTTTCCCTATTTTTAAGGTTATATCTTTTTTCAGAGGGCTCCCGTTGGGGAGACCTACCCCCCGTTCTGGAGATCTATCTCTCCGTTGGGGAGACCTTCCTCTGGTCTGAAACTGTTTTCTCTGGAAGTGGTTTGCTTATTACCCTCCCACTTCTTTTTAGGAGTTAAGTTATTTTTAATTAAGTCTTTTCAGGATTTTCTGTTAGTTGTGGTTTCCCACCCAAACTGTCTCTACCTAATTCTTCATAGGATTTTTCAATTATTCTGGCAAGTTCAAAAGGTTGTTCTGCTATATCTGTTTCTTTTAATTTTTGGCGGATCGCCACAGATGCTGCTCCTCCTTTTATGTTGGCTAGTAGTATAGCTGAGACTTGCTTAAAGTCTTTCAGTAATTT
This sequence comes from Lissotriton vulgaris, assembly GCF_964263255.1. Classification (NCBI taxonomy): domain Eukaryota; kingdom Metazoa; phylum Chordata; class Amphibia; order Caudata; family Salamandridae; genus Lissotriton; species Lissotriton vulgaris. The sequence goes on along the minus strand of NC_141697.1, from coordinate 897,391,449 downwards.
CATACCTAGATTTAAAGCAGGCTCTGGACCGTATTCATTTTGAATCTGTCTTAGTACATCTGGTATAACCGCCATAGACAGAACAACATGTGTTTTTGTGTAGATTGAAGCAAAGACTGTTCCCCAAGTGTCACAGCCCTCCACATGTGGTGCAATCCCCATTGGTAAGCAGATTGTTACAATTCTGTGTTTTTCGTGAGGGGTAGTATCAGGAAATACTGCCTCTATTTGAGTAATTTTTTGAGCTAACAAGAATGGAATTTGTTCCCGTTTTGCGGGTAATTTACCAATGACTGATTGTATAGTCTGTGGTGTAATTTAATTAGTGTTCCCCTGGTGAGGTGAGGGGTGTGCTGTGGAATTTGTATAGCAGGTTGGACTGGTAAAGTCTGCATACCATATTGTACCAATTGGCTATGTATTTTAATTAGTTGTTTTAGCTGAGCTAAAAGTTCTCTGCTTGACATTGTTTCAATGTCAGAATGTGGTGTATAGCTGGCTAGAACCGGCCATGTGGCTCCTGGTCTACCTAGTGGACCGAGCCTGGTAATGTGATTTTGATGTTTTAGGGATCCATTGAACCAGAGCTCATGCTCTTGGTAAGTTAGTGGAATTTCAACATCCTCGAAAGGGGTGTATTCTTCTGGAGGTTCCCCTGCTTTGTAGTAGTGGAACTCGCGTGTTACAGCATTTGATGCTGGAAAATGTATCCAAGAATAGAATACATCTGTCTGCCGACATTCATGTGCCTCTACCACAAATATGACTGTACCAACTCTCTATGATGCACCATTTTCTATAAGTTTTATAGTTCTACTTTTCCTTACATTTACTGGGATGTTTTTTTGCATCCAGGTCATTTTCATTAAACCCCGTAACGTCCAAACCCGGTTGATTCGCATCTACTGCAGCTCCACCGGTTTCGTCGTTGTCGCCGTTAGTTGACATTGTTTAATGAAAGTTTGCAGAGTAAGTTTCAAGGAAACAAAGATTAGGTGCACAATATTTTGGAACACTGTATCCTTCAACGTTGACTAAACCAAAAACTAATACATAGCAATCTCTTCCTACTAAGTTCTGGCGGATATTAACCTTTTACCCACTCCAGACGTCTATTGGAGTTTTTACGGAACAAAGGGTCTGTGTGAAAAGCACAACTGAGTTACTTTATTATCTAGCGTTAAATTATCGCCTTACCAAACGTTGGGCGTCATGTAGTGTAGTTCCTATATTTCCAATAGGCTCTGCCCATTGGAATAACATAAACTACAGTGTAGACGTAGGACTGAGGTCGACTAGGTCTCTATTGAATATGTTAGACTTAATTATGAAATGCCAGCTAGCTCAGAGGTCACTAGAAACTTTCTCGAGTAAACAAGAAGGTGTTAACTTTCTTAAATAGACAAGAAGGGATTAGTTTCTGACAACTGCATAAACATGACAACTTTGCTCCCCCAGAATAAGGAGTATATCTCCAGAGTCGCGGAAACAATAGATAGCTATTTCACTCAGTTAATCGTGCATGCTTAGTTTCAACAGAAGTGCAGAGAAATAGAGAGACAGGCGTTTTCAATAAAAGCTGTTATTTATTGAGCAGTCTACTTTCTCATGCAAGAGAAGTGAATTGCCACAATTGTAATACTTGTCATAAAGTAAAGTGCGTACAGTAAAATAAGTATTATAAAATAATATTGTAAAAGCATTTATATGGTTTCTAAACCATAAGATACTTAAAATGGATAAAATACATACAGCGATAAAATAATGACTAAACGTACTCAACTGGTGTTTCTAAGATACGCCTACCCCAGTGTACCTAACCTAAGCCTAGTACAGGGAAGGAGTAGATGAGTTACAGTTTTTCACCAAGAATCTGAATCAAGAATTCTCTGTGGGTCTAATCAGCTCTGTACCTTGGTTATAGAATGAAGGAGGTCTTGTATCTCTTTCTCAGGACTCGATCTCCCAGCAACCTGCAAGGGTGACAGGGAAACACTGGAGCTGGATTTCTCGGCAGAAGAAAAGACAGCGTCTCTCTCAGTGCGTCAGCAGGGAGGGTCGGCTTCCTTTGGCACTCGCATCAGCAGGGCGTCAGGCAAGTAGATAGCCAATCTGCTCCAAACCACCGTGTGTTGCTTAAGGCAGATGCTGGTATATTTGTACCTGGAAGGTGCCGAGTTTGACGTAAGGTTGGACATGAGACGTCACTAAGAACTCATAGTTCTTTCAGGACTCCAGGAGTTCTAGGACAAATCAATACAGAAGCAGGGAGAAGTCCTGGGCTGCTGAAGGCTTGGTTTGTTTAAGAACGCGTTGTGCTTTCTAGGAGTCTATGGGAGTATCCTTGCCGTATTTGGACTGCATTGGCTATGTCTTAATATGGGTATGATTCTTATGCCTGTATAAGGGTATGATTTGATATAACCACATAAGGGCATGAAATCGGGAATATTTACTAGAGTCCTAGAATCATCTACAACAGTAGCACATCCCATTCCAAGGAGATTGGGTTTTTACCGGAGGCCTCCAGTTCCCTCCCTACGCAAGTATGCGCTTTCCGCCCCTGCCCAGCGAGCCTGCTCGGTATGCCATTCATGCAGGGAAGGGGCTCTGGCTGATTTCCATCGCATGGTAATAGATCTTTTGGCTATCAACAGCACCAAGTCCAGAAACCGCAGCTGTACTTTCTGCGCTGGTCTGCGTTTACGGAGACCTAGCAAGCACACCAGCACAGAGTTCCCAATGGCCAGGTGGGTAACCGCCTCAAGCGTTTGTACCACTCGTCCCCAATAAAACCTCAGTCTCGGGCATGCTCACAGCATGTGGAGTAGGGCGGCCTCCAGCAGCTGGCATCTGGGGCAGCGGTGGAAAGCGGTCGGTTACATCTTCTGTAATCTGTGTCGTGTCAGGTAGGCTTGATGTATGATCATGTGATATATAAATTTAAACTTTGCATTGTGTGGGATCTTCTTGGGGTGTTCTAAGATGGCTGGTCATTCCCTATCCATGAATTCTCTTCCCATATCTGCTTCCCATTGCATCTGAAGAGCTGCAAGGGGAATTCTCACATGCATGCGAAGGCTCAAATATAACCATTTAATAAGATGGCTGTCCCAGCCCATTGGATATATTGTTTTAACTAGTTCATGTGTCTGAGGTTCCACCCAGTCGGGGGACCACTGTTTCTTGATGTATTGTATTATCACAGCATGTGTAAGGTATAGGGTATTGGGGGCACTAGTTGTTTGTGTAAAATTGTCATGGTCCATAAGGGTCCAGTCTCCAAAAAGCTACCTAATTGTGTATACCACCGCATTTATCCACGGGCTAAGTGCCCGTTTCGTTAGTCTGCCACTCACCAGCAGGATGTTCCCTGAGTATGGACTGCAAATAGATGTATATTTCAGGGCCTTTTTCCAGCATTCCAACACCATTTTTAGCAACAACGGTAATGCCGATGTGGCTCTGCTGTGCGGGAGTAATAGAGTGTATAGAAGGCCTTGTTCAAGGTGTTATACAGTATAGCCAATCTCCTGTAAATTACGGCCCCCATCCAGTATGACAGCCACTGCAACTGGCAGGAATAATTGTACGCTCCAAAGTCCGGCGTGCCCAGTCAACCCCCTTGCGTGTCAAGCTGCAATTTTTTCAGGCTTATCCTGCGACGACCCGTTCCCCAGATAAGATCCAATAGAATAGAATCCAGAGTATTAAAGAAGACGGGGGTACCGCCAATGGTAAGTTCGTAAGATAATATATCAGATGTGGGAGCACCGCCATCTTGGATATAGCTATTCTACCCATGACCGAAAGCGGCAGCGTAGTCCAGAACGCCACCTGGGATCTTATCCCTCTGATAGCTTTGCCTAGGTTGCCTTCCAGCATGTCCTCATGTTTTTTTTAACATCGTTTTTATTGCAGCACCAAAAAGTTGCATAGACATTACAGCAATGAATAATAAATCAACACAGCGAGACAGCATCCATTTAGACCACTCCCACCATCATGCTGCCCGTGCCCCCAATCAGGAAGCCGAGCCGCGTCGATAACACGTCCGTCTTCTGCATCACATCCCGATGTCCGTTTCTGAATAGTAAAGAAGGACGTGGACTGCTTTTGATTTTTCACCCCTCCCCCTCACAACCACCCCCCCAACTCCCCGGTCCCCACCCCCCCCCGTGGCAGCGCTAGTATAGAATCTTAGAGAAAATAAGGTCTGGTGTGTGCAAGAAGGAATTAAACTTTCGCTAAAGGTGTGCCCCTGGCGTGTTAGAGGGGTGAGCTGTGTCAGAGTCTGTGTCATCCTCATCCTCCTCCTCATCACCATCCCGAAGTGCCTGCACTATCATCTTCCATGCCGTGGCCCTCTCCAAAGCATTCTCATCCGCAGTCCTCCTAGCCATCTGGTACCGCAGCGTACTTTCACATGCCGCCCACTTCAAACATTCACTAAACCGTTTGTACGCGGGCCCCACTTTGGATTTCCAATTCCTGGTTATTTCCCTCTTCGCTAGGATCAATCCCATATCTATGAACCTGCTGGTCGTCTTATTCTTAGGCGTATGTGGAAACCAGTGTAGTACTCCCACTGCCTTGGTGTATTGTATCTCTGTATCTGTGGCGTTGTTCAGTGCCCTTCCAACCCCCTGCCAATATTCCTCCAGTTTAGGGCAATCCCAAAGCATATGTCCCAAATCTGCCTCCAATGCATTGCACCTAGGGCAGGCCGCTTGGTCCACTCCAAAATACTGTTTCAGTTTCCCCGGTGTAAGGTACGCCCTATGAATAATATAGAAATGAATGAGTTGGAGCCTGGCGTTCCTTGTGCTCTTCCGCGCCCTCCGCAGCAGTTGGCCCCAAGTGGCCTCCGGAATCTCCATTTGGAGGTCTAGCTCCCATTTAGTCTTCAAGGCAGTGAGCGGTTGCAAGGCCTCTCTCAACATTCGAGAATACAGACAGGTCACTGCCTTAAAGGTTCCCGCCGCCATCATCGTGTACTGGCACGCCATAGAGGTAGCGGGTTCCTGTAGACCATCGCCCCAGTGCTCCTGCATGGCACCAGTCACTGCCGCGTGTAGAAGGTAATCTCCTCTCGGCAGGTCAAAACGATCCTGCAGCTCTTGGAACGGAAGCAAGGCTCCGTCTTCATAAAGGTTGCCCAACATCTGGACCCCAGCTTCCTCCCACCGCAGCAATCTCGACCAGTCCCTGCCATGGGGCAGGGCCGTAATCATGCCCAGCGGGATCTCCGGAGCATACATTCTACGGACTCCGGCTCGTTTGCGCGCCCGGTTCCAGCAGAGCCGAAACGTCTGTTCCTCCACTGTTAGGTCTCCGACCAGTAATTTTTGGTGAAGCGTAATATACGCGAGTACATGCCGCGGGGTACCCTCGTCCCTACTTTGTTCCGGGCCTCGATCCACTCGCGCGACCTCCTGTGTAAAAGTATGGAGTTGAGCTGCTAAATAATAGCACTCAAAATCAGGCACTGCCATGCCTCCCTCATCCTTGGGTCGCAAGAGAGTGTCCAGCGCTATTCGCCGCCGACCCGTGCCCCATAGGAATGCTATGATCAGTGATCTCAAACGGCGGAAGATTGAGCCAGGTATCCATATCGGCAGGGTTCTAAAATAATATAACAACCTAGGGAGTGCTACCATCTTTAACAGGGAAATACGGCCCGCCAACGAGAGTGGGAGTGTGGCCCAGAAATCCATACACCCCTTCAAGGCGTTAATGCACCGGGTGATATTACCATCCAGCATATCCGCAGGCGTGTGATACACATAAACCCCCAGATAGTGTAGGCAACGGGGTTCCCACCTGAGTTCCTGTGCTGTGAGAGGACACGGTTCCCCCCGTCTCAGCGGGAACAGGCAAGATTTAGTCCAATTGACCTTCAGGCCCGACAACCGCCCAAGTAACTCTAGCAAGCGCCTCGCTCCCAACAGTTCGTCCTCCGCATCCGCCAAAAACATCAACAGGTCGTCCGCATACAGCGAGATAGTGTGCGGCCTGGCTCTGTAAACCAGTCCCTTATAATATCGTCCAGATCTGGCCTCCGCTGCAAAAGGTTCCATCGCTAACGCGAACAAAAGGGGGGAAAGTGAACAGCCCTGCCTAGTGCCGCGTCGCACCAGGTACGAGTCTGAGATCAGCGAGCCAACTCGAACCCTCGCCGTGGCTTCAGCATACAGGACTTTGGTCCAGCCGATATAGGCCTCCCCAAGCCCGAAACTCCTCATCACTCCATACAAATACTGCCATTCTAGGCTATCAAAGGCCTTCTCAATGTCTATGGAGAGCACTAATGGAGTAGCCCCCTCTGGCAGCTGAGCTCCCAGCAACCCAGTTAGTCTACGGATATTATGGGTGGTGTTTCGCGTTGGAATGAAGCCGGACTGATCACGATGGATCAAGCCTGTCATGTGGATTAGCAATCTATTGGCCAGGATCTTGCTCAGGATTTTGTAGTCCGTCGTGAGCATTGATAGTGGTCCATAAGAGGAGGGGGCGTCACTCGCCCTACCAGGTTTCAACAAGGGGGCCATGAGGGCCTCGCACATTGAGTGCGGCAGTCTCCCACGCGACCGCGCCTCATTATAAACCGATTGTAGTTGCGGGGCTAAGTATTCCAGATATTTACTGTAAAACTCGATCGGCAAGCCGTTGAGTCCCGGGGTTTTATTCCTAGCCATCTGCTTCACCGCGCACCCTATTTCTCCAAATGTTATAGCGCGGCCCAGCTCCTCTGCCTCAGATTGTTCTAGTTGCGGCAATTGCAGCCCCCCAAGGAAGGCATCCAGGTCCTCTATCCCACCCGTCGGCCCGCTCTCATACAGGCTTTCATAATATGCCCTAAACCTCTTTAGGATCCCGGCTTGGGTGTGGCAAAGCCCGCCCCCTCCACCTGAATGGACACGATTGGGGTGCCCCGTCGAAGCAGATTGGCAAGCCAGGCCAACATTGTCCCCGCCTTATCACCCTCCGCATGCGCCCTAGTCAGATAGACCTTGTGATCGAAACTACGTAAGCGTTCCAACTCCACCGCCATTGCTTCTCTGGCGTCACAAACCCCATTTTGAAGTTCGGGGTGTTTTGGGCGTTCCCGTTCTATCTTCCTCAGTCTACGCTCCGCGCGATCAAGGTCGTCCAACAATGTCTTGCGTGCCCCCGTGAGGTTCCGTGACGGTTCCGTGACGACTTGAACCCGTGTTTTCAAGTTTGTCGGAAATACATAATATTGGTATCAGTGAACCGCAAATGATCCATTTAGTATATCCTAGTGTTTTCGCTACGCTACGAGCAAGAGCACTCCTTCCATTGACATATTTCTGATCTACCCACGGCATCCATCTTAGATCATGGCCGCCATTTTGTGTTTCCTTGCCCTCACATATGCAATAGCCTCTGATCACTTCATTTCGATTAAGGACACGTAACCTTAGCCGGAGATTCACCTCTTTCATGACACGTGCACCTTAAACCAGATCACGCTGTAGCTGCATGACTCGACAAAGGCTACCTCCTCTGCCCGAGGCCAGCCCTGCCAAACTGGTCTTCGTGCCCATTGTACCTGATCATGATTAGGCGGCCGAAGCCGGTAGCCTTGCCCATTTACAACCCACAAGCATCTCTTATCCCGCTTTCCTATCTTCCACACCTGGCTCTGTTTCTTTCTTTCTGAATCTTTATTAGGGGGAGGTAACAAACTTTACGATGAGGCGGTCCGGGTCCTGAATGCAATATTGACAGGGAATTGTGACAAACTAGTGGGAACCCCTCTCTTCGCAATGTTTGGCCTCAGATATTATCGACGGTTCCTGTGTAACCTCAAATATTTATTGTTTTAGACACAAAGGTTTTGGGAATGTATTACATGTAAAGAATTCGCCCCCAGCTTAAAATTTCGTATATAAGGAGCAACCCGCTTTGTACAAATCGAACAGGCTCCTGGTTACTGCCCGTGTGTAGTATCTATGACTTCTGTGTCCCTGCAGTAATAAACCTTTGGTCTTTGACGCCACCATCGAGAAGCCCGTGTTTCTGTTCATTTGTGCACCAAGGCAGGTGGAACTCCGGGATCTTTGGGTGTTGTTCCCTGACACCTCTGGACGGAACCAAAAAGTCCAGAACTCCAATTGGCGCCCAACGTGGGGCGACGTCATTCGGTACCGGTCCAAAAGCCTGAAGAGTTCGAGAAGCTTCGTGTGAAGATTCCTGAGGGAGGCGCCCCACTTCATCGATCCCGGCATATCGCAAAAGTGGCCCGAAGTTCTCTTCCACGAGGGTTTCCCGTTCAGGACGGCTGCAGTGGGCCGTTGCCTTGACCGTCGCCCTGTCTTGGACCCGAGGTGCAGTCCTTAGTACGGCGAAACGTGACGGGTTTCTCCTTGGTGACGTCTTCAGTGACTCAGTTAAGTATTTAGTGATAGCTAGCTGGTTACTTTGTGAGGATTGTTAAAAATCCTTGATCGGTTCTTGGTTTGGTTTGGTTTTGTAAGATTATCACTGGTTGTTCTAGTTACGATAATCTATTTGGTTTAGTTTGGGTATCGATACATCAGTTCGTTTTGGTAGGCCTAAGTTCTTGGTTCGAGTGCACATATTTGTTCCGTGTTTGTTTGTTTTGTGTTCCGGACTGAAAATGGTAAGTCGGAAAATGTTGTCTTGTTTTAGTTGCAACAGTGACTCACGATTGGAGGACTCTTGTCTGGTTCCTCCGATTGGGACTCCCCTATATGATTTATATTGTAAACATGGCGTGGGTCCTATATCTTATAATGAGGTATGGGTCCGGTATTGTAAGAAGGATGGTGTCCTTAGTTGGCCACTGCATGGTAGTTTTGAACCAGAGATTCTCGACAACTTAGAAGCGAAATTGTTCAGGAAGAAAGCCCGGCCGGCAATGTTTGATTCTTTCCGTTACTGGCGAAAAGAATCCAAACAGAGAGAAATGAAAAGGTTGAAGAAAGAACAGAAAGAACAAGAAGAGTTAACTCTAGAGCAAGCGGCTAAACAGTTGCAGGCTAACGAGTGTGAGAAGGCCATAGATGTAGCTATTCAAGAGCATAATTTAGCGATTGACAAGTGCTATCCTGCCTTGCCATCGAAAATGGCTAAGATACTGGAGGATTCTGAAAACGATCCTCTGCTATCTTATCTGTTACGGTCACCTCCACCGTATGCACAAGGTGCTACGGCTCCGCCTGTCCCGAATGGTCAATTGCCGGTTGCTGGACAACCTGGTGTTCCTGCTCCTGTCCCTCAGAATCAAGTTCCCGTACCTCCTGTGATGAATGTGAATGTTCCTACAGCTCCTTCTCTTCCTGCACTGCCAGCTTCCATACCTACTTCTGTACCTACTGCTCCAGAAACTATTTTCCTCGATACTCCTACTGTTTCGTCATCTATTCCTACCTCTACTGCATTCTCTATGTCTGCGAGTGTGCTAACTCCGCTTTCTGTTCGTCGAAGAATCACTGATTCTGTTACTAATATGCTGTCTCCTATATATAAAACTTTGATTAAGACTCCTACTCCTGATTCAGTTCAGAGACGTAGTCAGCTACCAAGTACTGAGGAACGAGGAATTTTAGATTCCACGGCTCTCAGATGGATTTCGAAGAGTAGAAGATATAGTACGAGAGATGTGTTAGACACATTTATGCAGTGGAACGAACCAACGCAACGGTACGTCTTTGATGAGATGTGCTCGTTGTTACGTGAAGAAATAGAAGAAGATGATGTCGAATCAGATTTGGAAGATTTAATTAGGATTCAAAAAGAGTTCGCTGCTGGAATGATAGTGGGTGAGAATATAAAGGAAGCGATGGAACTTATTTTAAGTTTTAGGAGTGATCCATCTCTTCGTTCACCGAGAGATTTAGAGAAAGGTAAAGTGAAGCTAAGTCGCCAATATCCTATGAGGGAGGTTCCTCCAATCTGGCGCGAAGCAATTCAACGTGATGATAATGCAGGAATTGCAGCTGCTCCAGCACAGTTCCAACGAGTGTGGATACACATTCCATGGAAGCGAGCTGAAGTGTTAGCGGTGAAACAGGCCTTGCCAGATCCACGTAAGAATCCAGCCGGATATTACAAGGAATTAACACAGACAGTTGAGGCTTGTATAATGAACCTAGCCGACATCGATATGTTGTTTGGTAACGTAGTTCCGCAACCAGTGTGGGCTAAAATTCGTAGAGAGGATCATCAAGCTGCTTTAGGTGGTGATTGGGCAGCTATCACTGCAGCAGATGGTCAACAAATAGGTGGTGCAAAACCCGAACCTTTAATTGCTAATCTGCCAGGTAGAATAATTGATCTAATGAAGACTCTGATGCCCGCATTACGTGTAAATTGGGATAAGTTGTCAGCATGCAGGCAGAAGAAAGACGAAAGTGTCTCCGACTTCTTCACGAGGTTCGAAGAGACTTTTGTAGATCATAGTGGTCAGGACATGAGTACAGAAGGAGGACAGAGATTGTTTGTCGATAAATTTGTGCATAATTTGTTACCTGAATTATGCAATAAATTAAAAGACTCAGAAAGTGCGTGGGCTGTATCTACGACAGCGCAGATACTTGCAACTGCACAGTACTACGAAAATAGGGATAAAGAGGAAAAGGAAAAATCAGAGAAGAAAACGAAAGATTTAAAAACTAAAGTTCTTTTGCAGCAGGCGTATCCGCCTCGCGCGAATCAGACTAATACGCAGCAAAATTCATACCAAAGGACAGATTATGGTTCATCAAGACCTCAATATCAGTGGAATCAGTGTGCGTACTGCAAGAAAGAGGGTCACTATAAAAATGAATGTCCGATCTTAGCGCAAAATAATGCAGCAGCAGTTCAGAGAGGTCGTGGTGGTTTTGTGCAGAATTCTAGAGGTCGAGGACGAGGTGCTATGCCTCCACAAACGAATGATCGTCCCTCTAATCACTTTGATCAACGAAATGGACAATCTGCTCAGCAAAATAGATCTCAACAGTATCTTGTTGAGGACTATAATGAAGTAGATGAGGGTTTTCAGCAAAATGGGTACTAGGACAGCCATGGACAGAGAGAGGGAGTAGTATCAGTTCCAGTGGATCAGAGTGGGCCTTATGTCGCAGTAGCAACATCAGGTGTAGTCGAACCGTTTCTGTTGGATACTGGTGCCGCAAAAAGTTCTATCATTCATGCGAAACTCCCTGGCGCACCTTTGTCTGGCTCAACAAATGTTTCCGTAGGTTTTTCAGGCGCCCCTGTTTACAACCCGATATCTGGTCCTTTGTCTATTTCTGTTGGACCGTGCCAATTGAAAGCACCCCTGATTTTGACGACAGGTTGTAATGAAAACCTGCTTGGTTTAGATTTGTTAAAAAGACTATATGCGACATTGTACTGTTCTCCGGAAGGGGTACAGCTTACATTGGGTAAAAATATCACCTCTCCGATGTATTTGTCAATGGATGCACTCCCGCCGGAGCTACGTTCACTCCCTGATTCTCTTTGGGCGACTGGTCCTAATGATGTAGGTCTCCTAGAAATTCCACCATATGTGGTAACTTTGAAAACAAATGTGAAATTTCCAAGAATTCCCCAATATAAAATATCTAGTGAAGGTGAGCGTGCACTTTTATTGATTGTGCAAGACTTGATTAAGAAAGGTGTGGTTGAAGAAACTAGAGGTAATGTCTGTAACAGTCCTGTCTTACCGATTCTGAAACGAACTGATCCTACAAAACCTCCAGTATATAGGTTTGTCATAGACCTTAGAGAAGTTAATAAGATTGTAGTCCCGCAGTTTCCTGTAGTGCCAGACATTACTGCCTTGTTAACATTGATTCCTGCCACAGCCACATGGTTCTCAGTTATTGACTTAAAGAATGCCTTTTTCAGCATTCCGATAGCCGAAGAAAGTAGGGATATTTTCGGCTTCTGTCTAGGAGGTCGCAGTTTCAGATTTAAACGCGCACCACAAGGCTATTGTGAAAGTCCATCCATTTATAGTCAAGCATTAAAAAGTCAGTTAGATTCTTTTGTCCTTCCTCCAGGTTCTGCCCTAGTACAGTACGTAGACGATCTTCTAGTGGCTGCCGATGACAAGGAAACTTGCAAAGCAGCTACAGTTTCCCTATTGCATCATTTGTCTAATTTGAATCACAAAGTGTCTCCTTCCAAAATGCAATACTGCTGCCAAGAAGTGACCTACCTAGGTCATCTCTTGTCAAAGGAGGGAAGGAAGTTGACCCCAGAGAGAATAAAAGCAATTACACAGATGAGTGTTCCACGCACACAGAGAGAAGTACGTGCCTTTCTAGGTATTACCTCTGCATTGTGTTCAGCTCCTGTATTGGGTACACCTGATTACAGTAAACCATTCACGCTCTACGTTCACGAAAGAGAAGGTTGCGCGTTGAGTGTTCTGACACAGAAGTTTGGTGATAAACAACGCCCTTGTGCATATTTTTCATCAACATTAGATCCGGTAGCTAGAGCGTTACCTAGTTGTTTGAGAGCTACAGCGGCAGCTGCAGCTTCCATTCGACAATCTGCTGGTTTGGTGATGAATAACATGCTAGTGGTCATGGTTCCTCATGCAGTGGATACACTCATGAACCGAACGAAGACACAACACCTTACTAGCGCGAGATTATCTGGTTACGAGCTGACATTACTAGCGAGTCATATTCAGATCAAAAGATGCAATGTATTGAATCCAGCAACATTGTTGCCGACTGATCAAGAGTCGAGTGATTCCGAGCCACATGATTGCTATTTCAAAACGGAGGAAGAGACAAAAGGACGCATCGATTTGAAAGATACTCCCCTATCAGATCCGGATGGTACGCTGTATGTGGACGGGTCATGTTTTAAATTGGAGAATGGTGATGTGACTGCTGCTTACGCGGTAACGACTTTGAAGACGATTGTGGAGACTGCAAGAGTGAGTCAGAATTCTGCCCAAGCTGCAGAATTAATAGCTCTAACAAGAGCGTGTGTTTTAGCTGAGGGAAAGAGAGTGAATGTGTTTACAGATAGTCCGTACGCATTTGGCGTGGCCCATAGTTTTGGCCGGTTGTGGAGAGAAAGAGGTTTCATTACGTCCCATGGGACTAAGATCCAGCATGGTCAGCTAGTTAACGACCTGTTGGAATCTCTAACCTTACCGACTGAAGTTGCGATTGTGAAGTGCAGTGCTCATAAAGCAATCACGGATGACGTTGGTCGTGGGAATGCCTTTGCTGATGAAACTGCTAAACAGACAGCTAGAGACACGATGAGTAGAATGTATGTTGCTACGTCTACAAGATGGATTGCTGAGTCTGGAATGTGTGAGGACACTATGGAAAGTGTGAAAGAGATTCAGAAAGAAGCGACTGAGGAAGAGAAACGTGTATGGAGAGAAAGTACGGGCAAGTTGGACTCGAATGGATGTTGGATTGATTTGACAGAACGGCAGCGTTGGATGTTGCCCGATGCGTATGTGCTTGCAGTAGTGACGATGGCGCATGGAGTAGCGCATATAAGTTCTAAAGGGATATGTAAGATGTTGGCTCCGGTCTGGAAGAATGAGGGAATCAGTAAGTGTGCAGAGAGAGTGGTGAAAAATTGTATGGTGTGCTTGATGCATAACCCTGGCAAGGGAACTCCAACTCCAGCTGGTCATTTCGCTCCTCCTTCCTGCCCCTTTGAAGTAATTCAGTTAGACTTCATTCACATGGAACGCTGCAACAATTTAAAGTATGTCCTGGTGGTAGTTTGTGCTTTTTCCAGGTGGATAGAAGCATACCCACTAAAGGACAACACTGCCCTATCGACTGCCAAAATTCTTCTCAAAGAATTTTTCCCTAGATTTGGAATGCCACGGATTGTATGGTCAGATAACGGAAGTGAGTTTATAGGGAAAGTTATGCAGAGTGTGTGTGCCGGCCTAGGATTGAAACAGAAATTTCACAGTGCAAACCATCCCCAGTCTGCTGGTTTAGTCGAGGGTTACAATGGTACCCTCAAGCTGAAAATAGCCAAAATACAAGCATCCACAGGTTTAGCCTGGCCAGACGCACTTCCTTTGGCCTTGTTATCAACGAGAGCAACAGTACATTCTAGAATAGGGCTTAGTCCATACGAGATTGTGTTTGGCCGCCCGGCAAATATCTGGGGTGTGCCAAGGCCTAAACAATTTTGCTCCATTGAATATCCTATGTTGATAGACTACCTTTACGACTTGACTGCTAAATTGAGTCTTATTCATCAACAGGTTTTCGATGCCTTGCCAAAACCTCCGGAGAGTCCAGGGCACCAGCTGAAACCGGGTGACTTCATTGTAATCAAGAACTTCGCGAGGACGAAGAACCTTCAGCCAAGATTTGTGGGGCCTTTTCAGATCTTACTGGCAACGAGGACAGCAGTTCGTGTAGCTGGACGCAAGCACTGGGTACACGCGTCACATGTTAAGCGTGTCCCTTTGCCGCTCCCTTACGACGACTGGGTGAAAAAGGGAATTGGTGCCTCCGAATCTGAAATCACACCGAAGTTCATCTCTTTCAGCGATGCCGAATTGATTACTGACACTTCAAAACCTGACTCTCCTCCAGAAAAGACTCCTTTGAGCATTGAACATTTGTCTCCAGCATCAGAAGAAACTTTGCTATCTGCGAACTTAAACTCTGCAACAGCTGCTAGTGATACACTATTTTCCGATCAGACAGTACCGGCGAAGCAGAGATACAACCTAAGAAGCCATAAAATGGACAAATAAAGCAGGCAACTGCATATTGTGATTTTGATATATTGAACTTTTGCCTTCAGCCAGGAAGTTTGCTATTGTTTATTGTTTTTAAATTGCCTTGCCGTCTGGGTAGCCGTAGGGTCGTGGCTGTGTGCCTAGTTTGAATTTGCAGGGGTCTGACACAAGGTCGATCTTTCTATTGGTTCTGGGAACTCCCAGGGCTGATAGAGGCATTTTCATCTACGTACACATCATCAGTGGTCGCGAGCGGATTGTAGAAGATGGAGCTTCCTGCGCTGCAACGAGAAAATGTGATTTATGTTCGCAGAAACAGACTTAATAGAATTCTTCATAGCAAATGCTTTCTGATGCAATGTGCCATTACATTCTTGATTGTTTTAGCAACATTACTGGGTGGAATCGTCTTTAGTATAAATTTGATTTTTGTGCCAGTTTCTACAGTACCTCCCCTTGATCCTGCTATTTCTACTGTTTCTTCTATACACTCTTTTCACTCGTTTCCGGAACATGAGCAAGCCAGACGCTCAGAGTTCACCAACAACACTTTTGTACAGCTCTTGCACCAACACCAACTGGTAGTTAACACTACAAACTGCTGGGTGTGTGGCTTGATACCCCACACTATGGATAAAGGTATTCCTTATCTGGTTTTGCCTTACAGCTATAATGGATCATTTCAGGCCTTCCAAACCATCTTTGCTTATGCCCTTGAAACCTATCCTCCACGTCCACCGCGTTCCACTAAATATAACTCTGCCAACAAAGCCTTGGTCCAGGGAATTATTGACATGGTCAAGGACGTCAATAATACTCCATCATACCCTAGAGACGAATTGCGAGTATATTTAAGTTGGAATACTTCAGAGTATCGCCTTAGTTTAGGAGAAAGCAAGCGTAAAAGCTCAACTCCAATCTGGGTCGTACCTCACCGAGGTCAGGTCTGTTTGCAAGGTAATGGGAGAAATCCGAGAGCTCAGCTAGGGAGGAGTGAGTGCGTAGAGACTTATGTGTTTCCGGCTAACTCTTCCCCTGCCTTTCTTACTGCTAGGGGTACCTACTTCATTTGTCAAGACAGAGCTTATACATGGTTGCCTGCCGACTTTTCAGGATCATGTTATATTGCTCGATTGTTGCCTCCGACATACACTGCTTCATCTGATTACCACAGAACCAGAATAGCGAGAGGTGTCTTCAGCAAGGAAGATACCGCTGGTCAGGAAGCTGGAGATTTCTTCAAAGGCTTCCTTCCGTTCTGGGGACCTATGGCCAATAGTAGAAACATACGTCAGCTAACACGGGTAGTTGAATCTACTATTACCGAAACTGCTGGTGCCCTTAGCAATCTAACAGCTGAGCTTCAGGCGGATAGGCTCATGACGTTGCAGAACCGTATGGTTCTAGACGTTATACTTGCAGATCGAGGTGGGGTATGCAGAATGATCCAATCGAGCTGCTGTGTCTTTATTCCTAATAATGCTCCAACAGTCTACGAGGCGATCTCTAAGCTACACAAGATTTCCGACTCCATACATGTAGACAAGGGAAACTGGTCCTTCATGGAGTGGTTTTGGACTCTGATCTCAGCGTGGGGATGGAAGGTTCTAATGGTCATTGGTGTCATCTTAGCATTCCTATTCTCATGTTGTCTGATTATCCAGTGTGGTCCTGCTCTGTGTAGTCTTTGTGCTGCGACTTGTCTCAGAAAACCACCTGCGTTTGGAGAAAAGACACGAGAAAGGATGATGATACAACAGCATGTCACTGACCTGATGAGCATAGAATTAGATTCTGACATAGACTGAGTAATTGCCTATGTAAGGGCAAAAGGAGGGTCTGAGGTTCCGTGACGGTTCCGTGACGACTTGAACCCGTGTTTTCAAGTTTGTCGGAAATACATAATATTGGTATCAGTGAACCGCAAATGATCCATTTAGTATATCCTAGTGTTTTCGCTACGCTACGAGCAAGAGCACTCCTTCCATTGACATATTTCTGATCTACCCACGGCATCCATCTTAGATCATGGCCGCCATTTTGTGTTTCCTTGCCCTCACATATGCAATAGCCTCTGATCACTTCATTTCGATTAAGGACACGTAACCTTAGCCGGAGATTCACCTCTTTCATGACACGTGCACCTTAAACCAGATCACGCTGTAGCTGCATGACTCGACAAAGGCTACCTCCTCTGCCCGAGGCCAGCCCTGCCAAACTGGTCTTCGTGCCCATTGTACCTGATCATGATTAGGCGGCCGAAGCCGGTAGCCTTGCCCATTTACAACCCACAAGCATCTCTTATCCCGCTTTCCTATCTTCCACACCTGGCTCTGTTTCTTTCTTTCTGAATCTTTATTAGGGGGAGGTAACAAACTTTACGATGAGGCGGTCCGGGTCCTGAATGCAATATTGACAGGGAATTGTGACAAACTAGTGGGAACCCCTCTCTTCGCAATGTTTGGCCTCAGATATTATCGACGGTTCCTGTGTAACCTCAAATATTTATTGTTTTAGACACAAAGGTTTTGGGAATGTATTACATGTAAAGAATTCGCCCCCAGCTTAAAATTTCGTATATAAGGAGCAACCCGCTTTGTACAAATCGAACAGGCTCCTGGTTACTGCCCGTGTGTAGTATCTATGACTTCTGTGTCCCTGCAGTAATAAACCTTTGGTCTTTGACGCCACCATCGAGAAGCCCGTGTTTCTGTTCATTTGTGCACCAAGGCAGGTGGAACTCCGGGGTCTTTGGGTGTTGTTCCCTGACACCTCTGGACGGAACCAAAAAGTCCAGAACTCCACCCGCAACGGACCCAATACAGTGCCCCCGGACCACCACCTTAAACGCATCCCACTCCACAGCCCTGTTGGATGTGGAGCCACTGTTCTCCTCGAAATACCAAGCCACTCGCTCTCCCAAGGCCTCCCTAAACAGCAGATCATCCAAAGCATCAGGTTGTAGTCGCCAAGTTGGGACACTAGAGACATCTACCATCCAGTTCAGGGACAATAACAAAGGGTTATGATCTGACAACGTGCGGGCCAAGTACTCCGCGCCCCCCACCGCTGCAAGCACGGGTGAAGAGCACAAAAACACATCCAGCCTAACATGCAGGTCGTGTATGCTAGAGTGGAAGGAGTAATCTCGTGTCGTGGGGTGTAGTGTCCTCCAGGCGTCCCCCAAATCCCAACTCTCCTGCTAGTCTAATCTCCGTTTCGCTACTCTATGCACCGGTGATGAGTGCAATGGGGGGTGAGATCTATCCAAGGCAACATCCGCTACCGAGTTAAAATCCCCTCCCATGACTACAGGGCCCGCCAAGTAACTCGCCAGTTTGCCCGAGAGCGCTGTCAGGAAAGCAGGCAAGTCCACATTCGGAGCATACACACTACATAAGGACACCATGCGGCCCCTAAGTCTCCCCTCTACAGCTACGAACCTGCCCTCGGGATCTATCACTTGCTTGGTGATCTGAAAGGGGACCCCCGCCCGTATCCAAATCAAGGCGCCCCTTACAAAGGCCGAATAAGACGTGTGAAATAACTGCCCCCTCCACCATCTCTGCAGCGCCACCCCCTCCTGCTTCGTGAGGTGCGTCTCTTGACGAAAAGCTATGTGCACCCCCCTACGTTTCAAATAAGCATGGACCTTGTGCCTGCGCACCATAGTATGTAGACCCCACACATTCCAGGTTACACATTTCAGAGCTCCCGTATTAGCCATATTCCCCTGCATTTCCAGATAGAACAATAGCAGTCTTCGACCATGCGCTCATGCCAGTCCAAATCTGTACCCCCCACCCTCTCCAGACAAAAAACCCCCCGCCCCTCCTGCCCCAACCTGAGCTTCCCCAACTACTCTCGGTTCCCACCCCCCCAGGACAGGACCCCCCTCAATTGGAAGAGAACCCATCCAAACTGTTACAGCTAAGTAACCCCCTCAAAGAGAGACTACAAATCACAGTCTCCACTGCGATGACCTTAAGGGCCAGCAGGGCGCGGTCCGATACCTAAGGAGTTTGTCAAACAAGAATAGTCCCGTACATCCCGCCCCATAATCCCCCCATGAAAACTCTCGAATTCCCATATACATGGGAAGCTGCACTCACGGGCACAGCGCCCCAGTGTTAGACCATCAGGCTGTTCTCCAAAGCAAGTGTCTCATGCCTCGACGATCTCCCCTGATGTTTGTGGTGTTACAACGGGGTCCTTGGCACCTCCGAATTCTGAGAGTTTTGTTTCCGACCCCGTCCCCTGCTCCTACGAGTCTGTGCCCTTCTCGGACTGGCTCCGCGGCGCTCCCGATAAGTCCACCACTGCCTGCAGGGCAGCCTTCCGTTCCTCCTCAGTCTGCGACACTGATGGTTTCCCAGTTCTCCTTCGATTCTTGCGGATACGATGCGACTTCCTGGTCGGCTGCTTCTTTTGAGCCTCCTCCGCCCTGGCTTTGGCTCCGTCCGTTCCGGCCTTGTACGTGTCCCACCATGCCCAAGCGTCTGCCGAGGTGGTAAAGAAAAGCGAATTGTCGTCTACCACCACCCTTAGCTTCGCTGGGAAAAGAAGGGAATATTTGATGCCCTCTCCACGAAGCTCACGCTTAAGCGATAGGAAACTGGCCCTGAGCCTCTGGGTCTCGAAAGTGTAGTCCGGGAACAGGGTGACCCTGCTATTGTTCACCTGGAAGGGTCCTGCCTCCCTTGCCCTCTGCAGCAGCCAGTCCCGGTCTCTGTAATGGAGCAACTTAATCACCACTGGGCGAGGGGGCAGGCCTGGAGCCGGTGGTCGGGCCGGGACTTTATGGGCCCGTTCTAGGGAAAAGAAGGGAGAGAGTCCTTCCAGCGCTACTTCAGTGCGTAGCCAGTTGTCGAGGTAGCCCACCATGTCGTCCCCCTCAGTTTTTTCCGGAAGGCCCACCAAACGAACGTTGTTGCGCCTACTCCTATTTTCAGCGTCCTCGGCCCTCCTCTCCAATACTTTCAGCCTGTCCAGCGCATCCGCCATCTGGCCCTTTAGCGATTTGTGATCCGGGGCCAACTCTTGCAGGGAGATCTCTACGCTTTTGACCCTGTCCTTAAGCTTGTCATGTTCCACTTTCAGGAGACCCAGGCCGGTCGCCACCTGAGCGATGCCCTGCTGCAGAGCGTCTTTTGTGGTGGCGATGGCCTCCAATATACGGTCCTGCATGCGTTGGAGGGTGGGATGATCATGATCCGCTCCGTCCAGCATTTCTGGGTCGGCCGCTCCATCCCCCTTTCCTTTCGTTTTCCCCATCTCGGCGACAGCTGTCGCTGGTCCCCCAGAGCCCCGACCAATCTCCGCGTGGTCCGTCAGCCGTTCAGGACCTCGCTTCTGGAGAGCTCTCTGGGTAGTGGGGTCGGGGAGCCAGAGCACATGCAGGGCAGTGAACGCTGTCCAGACCTCTTTCACAAGGTCGGTCCGAGCCTTGGATGCAAGCGTCCGTGATGGGGTCCACACTTGGGAAGTGGCAATCACCTCACAGAGCCGCCGCCATTTTGGGTCCTCCTCGGTGATCCTTCCTGGTACCCCGAACAATCGTCAAATCGACACCAAAGCGAGGAGAGGGTCTCCCGTGTCTTCCCACAGGGTTGAGAGAGATCCTCCGGTGCAGCAATCACCGCTGGCCCTGGGACGTCAGGGGTTCCGGGTCTCAGGTCACCTCCGCGCGCTGCGTCACCAGTCCAGGCCTCAGGGCGCCATCTTAGATGGAAGTCTGTCGCCTCCGAGGCATCCGCTAAAGTTCAATTTTCAGGGCGATAAGCAACCGTAGGTCGCCCACTCCGAGCGTCTCTGCTTCCGCAGCGCCTTCAGCCAGTAGATTCACCAAATTTCGTTGGAATTCGCGTGGATTATCAGGATGATATCTGGGATCGGGCGCGGAGCTCCGGGCTCACGCTGCCTACTTCCTCGGCATCCAAGCCAGGCCCCCTTCCAGCATGTCCTCATGTGAGCAATTTATATTGATGCCCAGGTAAGTGCGTGCAGCTGTTTGTAGAGTTAAACTCCCAAATTGAACTGTCGGGTGGTGCTGATCATGAAAAAAGTAAGCGTTTAATTTGTGATTCATTTATTGCCAGTCCAGATATCTGCTCAAAATCAGCAAAGATTCTCGGTATGGGTTCTAGGCCCCCCAGGAGATCCTTCACGTAAAGGATTAAGTCATCAGCGTATGCCGATACCAAGTGTGTGGACGCGGCGAGTGGGATACCGCAGTGGGACGCCTACGCTCGTAACACCCAGCATCAATCTTAATAAAAGTACTCCGATACCTATACGGTGCGTCAAAATTAAGGAGTTAACTCTACAGTTTCCTATGGATCATTTACCCTGCCACCAATAACAGATAACACGAGCTACACTCATTCTGAAGTGAATTACCGAATGGCAGTTATTAGGATCTTCTTGTTATTATTTTTTTTATTAATTTTTTTTAAGAATAATAAGCAGATCCTAATAACTGCCATATGGTAATTCATTTCAGGGTGTGGTTTTGGCATTGGTATTGGAAAGTTGCAGCAATACCAAAAGAAGCTGATTTCAGCAAAATAAGAATGCCTGAGTAGGCGACATACTGTCCCTACAGTATGTCGCCTACTCAGGCATTCTTCTTAGGACATAGAGTCTACAGATACATGAGACTAGATTGGCCCATAGGAGGTAAGAACTAGGCCTGGGCAATGAACTCCACTCCACTAGCGGAGTTTGCAGAGATTTGTTAACTACGCATTCCATTATAAACACCGAATTCAGGCAAAAACTCTGTTCCTCCACATAGCGGAGTCCGATACTAAACTGCACCCACAAATGCTTTGATGAAAGCAACTTTACATGTTAAAAAGCATATAACCAATTCACAAAAGTGAACTTTGAAAATGGAAAATATCAGGCAATGATTGAGGTGATGATTTTGGCGTCCCCCTAACCTAGGGGGAGGACCAAGCAGATGTCTTGAACACAAAAAGCATATCATGCGGAACGATTCAGTGGTGGTCCCATCCTCTGAGGACCAACCCAAGCACAGTTATGGGCAAAAACACAATCCCAACCAAAGGCCCTGCAAAGCATTATGGGACGAGATTAGCAGTGGCCAGTGAATAATATAGTGAATATTATAATGTCCAATATCAAAATAATTCTACAAAGAGCTGCAGTTCAACTAGTCATTACTAGGTGTCCCTCAGGAGCATGATACGCTCTTTGTGTTCAAGGCATCTGCTTGGTTCTCTCTCTAGGTTAGGGCCTCATTTATGAGGTTTTGCAGTAGGGCTGCACTGCAGGCCTTCCTGCTGCACTGCCCTACGGCAAAAGAAAAGGGCAGGAATACGCCGTATCTATGAGATATGGCGCATTCCTGTGCTTTTCCCCTGCGCTGGCACACAGGCTGCCGAGCGCCACTGCGGGCACCTCTGCACAATGTTGCAAGGGTGCCTGCGTTGAGGGGATGATTGTTTTTGTGCAGGAAGGGAAACCTGCTTCAGATTTCTCATAAATCTGGGGCATTGTCAAAATGCCATGGCTGTTCCTGGAAACGCCCCCAGAAACACCCATTGCACACCCCTTTAACGCAGGAAACTGCTTTAAAGGGACAATATGTGGCTTGGTGCTGCCTCGTAAATATGGAGCAGGCTCCTGCGCCATGGAACGTTACAAAGAGTGGCCAATAAGTCTCGCCCCTGAAAAATGGCTTTGATTCTGCTTTTTTCCTTCTTGTAGATGGCTTTGAATGTTTTTTTATCTAATGCTTAAAAATAAGACATTAAACAATGATCGTTGAAGAGGGACCTATGTTTGTGAAGGCCATCTAAGAGTGTCACAGGTAACCCTGTTAAAATCATGTGTAGTGAGCATGATCTGCTTTAGCCACAGTAAGCTGAAAAGTGAATCAAACTATTGAAAATAGCAACTTTCCAAGCAGGATAGAATACTTGAATACAAAAGAGGATTCAAACCCAAGTCTAGAGAGTACATTGCAACGTGAACTCAGAACCTAAACAACTCCGCTATCATGAGTCCGATAAATAATTGCACACATTATACTGTTAACATTAAATGTTAGGAGGGCAATCTGCAGTGTAAGCTAAGTGTCTAAAAGAGTCATGACCATAGTATGATGCTGAAGGTGCAATCCCATAGGAGTACTTACAGAATGTGATATAATCGTAGCTCAGATAGCTGAGATCTTGAGGCACAGCATGTCAAACTCAAAAGCAAAAATGGGCTTTACTAAACAAACTTTCTAAACCAAAATTGATATAGGTGGATGTAGATTTAATGAACAAAGCTTCAGCAACATTACACACAATATTGAAAAAAAATATGAACAGTAAAACCGGTTTCTTGACCTAGGATTAGAACCCATGTCTATAACGTACAGAGCCTTGGTCTGTTGGGCTGCCATGATTTTCAAAGATAAGGACATGTTTTCTCTGTTTCGTTACATTTCATGCCAGATGGTTCACTGAAGAAAGAGTGGAGTACACCTCTGGCAAGCAACATGCATCACATGTATGAGTAACGTTCTTTAGGACAAACCTTTGCATTAGAGAAAGGTGGGCCGGCATCGGCCCGCTGCAAGTATGGCGGGCGCACCGGCCCCCACCCGCTCTCTGTAGTGGGGCGCGCCCCGTCGCGTCACAATGACGCGGCGGGTGCGCCTCAACACGGATTGGCCTCTGGGTCTCCTAGTGACCTGGAAGTGATTGAATCACTTCCAGGTCACTGTGGAGCAAAGGCCTGGCCGGTTAGAACCGGCCCGGCAAGTAAGGGGTTAAAAGGCCAGGGAGCGCGGGAGTCTGCCTCTTTGACTCCGCGCTCCACGGCCTACCCCTCCAGCTTCTAGGAGGATGTAATTCTTTTTCCTTTTGTGTTGCAGGTTGCTCCATGGGACCGTGAGCAGCGTTGGATCTGCATGGAAGACCGATGTGGTTGCTGAGGAGCGGCGCTGGGAGTCGCGGTGCTTTGGAGCAGCACCTGTTTCTCGGCGAGGAGTTCCCGGCACGCGACCGGATCCGGAGGGTTGTGCAGTTGCCTCCATTCGTGCCGGCCGGGGGCATCGGAGTTGGGCCAGCATTGAATACGGAGGTTTTCGTGTTTTGCAGGGTAGTCGCCCTGCTGGGCACCAGAAGGGTGAGAGTTTAGAAGCTCCTAGTGACATTGTGGAGCGTTTAGCCACGTAGCGAAGCACTCCGGGTTTAGAAGGCAAGTGAAGTGAGTCACAGGGATTGCTCAGGATAAGACAGCTGGTTATGTGAAAACCCGGGTTAGCCCTCTTGTTTCACGAGTACAACCGTTTAAAGCATAGACTGGATTTAGAGCCGAAACATGGCATTTTGATGAACATTGGCACTAGACATGTAATACATGTAACAGTATTATACGGACACTGTCTGGGGGCGTTGCGCGTATATTTTCAAATCGCCCATCACAAAATTAACACAAAGGTAGATGAAAGCAGAGAGCTTGGGCTGCCAGCCCCGACATGAATTGTACTGCTTTCTAAGCAGATGATGGTTTTGGCGGTGTATGCAGAGTATGTCATTCTTGGACGGTATAAACACGGTTTCTGTTGAGTTATTGTTTTCATGCGGCATTACCAACGTTCTTCATACGTTTATAAAGATACTAGCAGCCCGTCCCGACGTTGTCCGGGAGCAATTAGGCTTCAGGGCCCCCACCTGCCCCGACGTTGTCCGTGGGTCCCCCGGAGCCTTCCTCCATATATTGCAGTATTATACCTCTATGTTTACTTTGTACGCTTTTGTAACCTGCACATGTAACTTTTTCCTCCTGTAATGCACCGTTTGGCTCACTTTTTTATTGCTCCGTTTGCTTCCTCTTGCTACCTGCACACGTAACTTTTTCCTCCTATACCTCTATGTTTATTTTCTACGCTTTTGTAACCTGCACACGTAACTTTTTCGTCCTGTAATGCACCGTTTGGCTCACTTTTTTAATGCTCCGTTTGCTTCCTCTTGCTACCTGCACACGTCACTTTTTCCTCCTATACCTCTATGTTTACTTTCTATGCTTTTGTAAACTGCACGCGTAACCTTTTCCTCCTGTAATGCACCGTTTGGCTCACTTTTGTAATGCTCCGTTTGCTTCCTCTTGCTCACGATGTACGCTTTTGTAACCTGCACACATAACTTTTTCCTCCTGTAATGCACCGTTTGGCTCACTTTTGTAATGCTCCGTTTGCTTCCTCTTGCTCACGATTTTCATTTTTGCTTCATTTTTCCGCCGCTCACCGCTCCTAAATAAATAAATAAATAACCTACCTCATCCACCGCTCCTCCCCGCCTGTCCGCCGCTCCTCCCCGCCTGTCCGCCGCTCCTCCCCGCCTGTCCGCCGCTCCTCACCGCCTGTCCACCGCTCCTCACCGCCTGTCCACCGCTCCATGTCCGCCGGTCCTCCTCGTGCTCCTAGATGCCGCTCCTCCCCGCGCTCCTCACGTTGGGCACGCACGTCGCGGCCGGCGCTTCTTCCAAGGGACTACTTTTTTTTCTGTAAATTTTGTAAATAATGTATATTTATTAAGTTTATATCGCCTATGTCCATCTGCACACCCTGACGATTACAACGATGTATCGGGTGTGTGGATTGGCGCTGTGGTTCCCGAGTTTACCCGCCTCAAAGGTTCAAAGTTCTTCCTTTATAATAGTAGTATAGATTGCTGTTTATTTTCCAAGAACTGTGCTGTATTGCTTTAATTATTGTCACCCTTCCTACATGTTAGTGTTCAAAACATGAGCAACACCTAGTGGAAAAACCAGTGGTATACCAAACGCACTGCATAAATCATTTAAGAGTATAACAATGAAATCACGTAAAACTATGCTTGTTGATCACACATTAACCAATGAAAAGAATCAACTTTAGATCATGAATAAATCAATTTCTGTATTCATTTTCATTGTCGTAAATTGCACAAAGAAAAATATTTTTGATTTGTGGAACATTTCCTTGTGTTGCGAAAAACACTGTACATTCTACAACTATTAACAAAACAATGTAAACATTGCTGTCAATAATGCAAAAAACAAGTAATTATGAACTCATTATTTTGACTACACAACCAAAACCAAATTTGTGAAGGCCCAATGCATTTCGGGTAGATCCCTTCTTCAGGGGCACTGAAAAAAATCACATACGAACGAGAACAAAATAAATCAACAATAGACATCTTGTCAGAGATACGTATATGCGTACTATTACATGAAAGTTTAGAAGATGCAAGTAATTCAATATCCAGAAAGTGTTACAGCTATGTTCAGCAGTGAAAGCCTTATGTATCAATTCAAGGTCAAAAAAACCAAGATGAAGAAATGAGTAAAGAAACTGCCACCAAGGGTATCTGCATGCATAAAAGTGTTCTATAACTGTGCGCCTGTGTTCAGCTCAATTCTAATAAGTAACATAATCATGAGATGTGACTGGCATCACCACCACCGACCCATCCTAATCATATGAAACTCACTGCGTGTTCTAGTTGTGTAAAGCTAGTCTATTCTGGAAGCCTCACGGAATGTATAAATTGCCACGTTCTAAATGAATGTCAGGATAAAAATTGTGAAATATGATGTGATGCTAGAATAACTGGACAAAGACAAACGTCTGATACTGTTCTGTGTAGTACTCTAATACTTCCACTTACTGTGGTATATGATGCATCAGCTATCTTCTTGATGGCACAAGAAACCGCTATCCCAGGGTACTGCGTTACGTCAAAGATCTACAAAGGGTCAAAAAAACATCTTCCCTCAGTCTAATGTCATGCAGCAATGACTTGAACCTATACTAAGCCATTGTGACACCCATGTGGTGCGCCACGTTGAAGAGAACTCACCAGATTCAATAATGCCCGCAAGTGTAGAGACAGAGACGCTGAAAATGATTGTCTGAAGAGGATTCAAAAGTTTTATGTCTCTCAGGACTGTGCACTGGAAGGCAATCTACAAAAAACGAGAAAACCCAACCTCGTTTTAATATACTGACTGCACATTGTACCTCTAATCTACAACGAGCATTGGTAAAATGTTCACGCGTTCGGTGTGAGAAGAAAAAACTCACCGTGTGCGACTGCACTCGGCTGGTTAAAGGCTCCAATTCAGTTCAAGCGGGTAAATCTGTTATGCATGTACTCCATCTAAACATACAAGAAAGCCTTGAAGTAAGCGCCCTTCGTTACCAACCTTAACGTTTCGCTTATACAAATTGCGGGGAAAATAAAATGAGAGAGAGCTTACCATTGTAAGTGTAACCTGTTCTTTAAAATCCACGACGTGGCTCCCCAAAAGTGTGTGCCAGACCCGAGGGAAAACCACTGACTTATGCGAGAAATGGCGTGACGCAACTGTGATCGGCATGGAAATAGGACTAACTGAGATGCGCCATGTTGGAGTGGTGAGGCACGATCGATTATGCTAGTGAGCCCATCTATTGTCTGCATTCAAAATTGCGGATAACATGTAAGCAAGTTTCCCTATTGGATAAACACTATTAATTGAATACGCGTAGTGGCTTCCCCAAAAGAGTATTCCAAAACCGAGTGAAAGCTCTCTATCTAGTACAAAACCGGCACGACACAGCTATCATAGCCATGAAACTGTTTGGATGCACCTTATAGGAATAATGGTGTGAATCCGATTGTACAAGGGAGTTATTCTGAACTACATTGAAAATGTAGCTGAACACTTGGCATTTTAGAAAATCAATATGAGGAAAAAATAAGCTCCACATACATGCACCTAGGGCATGTGAGTGAACAAACCCTTAGTGCACAAATGAATTGATCACTTAGAAGAAAAAAGGGGAAATAAGAATATCACCACTATCTGAAGCAATGTAGCTAAAGAGACAAACTAAAAGTAAATAACTGTTGTCATCTTAAAGTCTATGCAGGACTCACTGACATCTGATGCCTATGTGACTAGTGAGTCACTGAGTATCGCACCTGCGGGAGAATGTGCAACACTGTATGTACCTTCACCAGAGGAGGTGCCAACTGGTAGTACTGAAAAAGGTAACTCACCTAGACCGAAAAATACAGATACAGATGACAGACAGGAGAAAAGAATACATGGAGAACAGGATATATGAGACTTTGAGTGTCGTGAGAACGAATAGTGCTTAAAAAAATGAAAAAGGTAAAAATGATAATAAGTAGATAGTTGATTTGACCAAGAGTTTGGTACATTTACAAAACTAGAAAAAAGCAATTTCAAAGAAAACATTGCAGTTCAATCCTATCATTAAGCCCACCCGGGACCAACGTTTGTAAAAACTTGAACCACCAAGCTTCTCTTTGTGCTAGTAATGTTGTGTTATTCTGATCTGGTCGTGAGCTTAGTAATTCCAAAATGGTGAATCTCATTTGTGCGTTAGTGTGTTGATGATCTAACCAATGAGAACAGAAGTAGGATTTGGTTGATTTGGTCCGAAACGTACTTGTGTGTTCTGCAATTCGTATTTTCAATTTCTAGAGGTTTTGCCAACATAAAGTAATCCACAAGGACATTTTATCGTGTAGATTACATTGGATGAGTTGCAATCCCCATTGTACCTCAATGAAATTGCTTTGCCTGAGTGTGGGTGATGTAATATGTTTCCCGTTGTTACATTATTGCAATGAATACAATTAAAGCACTTGCGCATACTGTGGAATTGTTGTTTAGTTTCCATTTTCACTGCCAAAATTTCCTTAATATTTTTGCTGCGGGTGTACGCAAATAATGGTTCTTCATCAAATAGACCTTTAAAGTCTGGCTCTTGTCTCAGTAGTTCCCATCTAGATTTGATGATAGTTTTAATTGCTTGCGATCTCGTGGAAAACTTAGATACAAAGACATGTCGTTTGGATGAACTTGTAACTTTGGGAGTGAGTAACATCTCCCGTTCTTTAGCTTGAGTTTTATTCAATGCTGTAGTCAGAATATCTGAAGGATAACCTCGCTCTGTGAATTTGACTTGTTGCTTTTGTAATGCCTCTGATAAAGTGATGTTGTTGGAAGTTATGCGTTTGACTCTCAACATCTGAGAGTACAGTAGATTTCTTATCAATGATGGTGGATGGAAACTTGAGTGCAATACCAAATTAGTCCTGTCTGTAGCTTTCGTAAAGACTGACGTCTCAATCGTGTTATTATCAATGTTGATCAAAACGTCTAGGTAATTGATGCTCTGTTGGCTTACGGCATGCGTGAATTTGATTCTCTCATGTTTGTTGTTCAGTTCCAGAATGGCCTCTTCCAATAGATCTTTCGTGTTATTCCAAATAAGGAAAATGTCGTCTATGAATCTTACATAGAATACCAAATTGTTACTCCATGTCTCTTGGTTGTAGATGTTGTCGTTTTCAAACTGAGCTATGAACGTATTGGCGTAAGCTGGGGCCCCCGAAAATCCCATGGAGGTCCTGCTTACTTGCAGGTAAAAGTCTTCTTGCAATTTCAGATAACTGTGCTGTAGGCAAAAAATAAGCAACTCCAACAACAGAACTTTATTCACTTCTAGCTCGGGCAACTGCAAAAGGGCCCATTCACAGCCCTCAACTCCTTCCTTTAGGGGTAGAGATGTATATAACGATGTGACGTCAATAGTGCACATCAGCCAGGATGGATTACAGTCATCTTGTACCTGTTGCAGTAAATTAAAAAAATGCGTGATATCTTTTACATAACTCCTCCATGATTGTACAAATTTTTGAAGAAAGTAGTCAATAAGTTGACCTGCAGGTGCAAAGATTGACTCACAACCAGATACTATTGGTCGGAATGGAGGATCAATCAAGCTCTTATGTACCTTCGGGAGCATGTACAGTTTGGGTCTTCTTGGGTATTGTACCGTCAAATACTGCCGTAGTGGTAATGTGATCCAGGACATCTGTTCCGCTTTATCCAGTATTTGATTAAGGGCATCCATGAATTTTATAGTGGGATCATCTTCCAGTTTAATGTATGTGGTGGTATCCTTTAAATGTTCAGTAACTTTGTTGACATAGAAACTGGTGTCCATAATGACCAGGGATCCACCCTTATCCGCCATTTGAAAAGTTATCTTTTTTTCTTTGCTCAACTCGCGCAGAATGTTAATCTCGTCTTTCCTGAGATTGGGTGTAACCCGAGGATGTAAATTCAGTTTAGAGAGATCATGCCGTACCAACGATTCAAAAGTATCTAGGATTTTGTGTGATACTGGCGACATGAATATGCTTTTGGGTTTGAAGACTTTAAGTTCTGGGTCCTCAATATCAGGATCAGGTGTGGATGTTTCTGACATTGGCAATACATTTGTAAAGAAATGTTTTAATCTTAAATTTCTCATGAAACGGAAAGTTGCCACTTCAATTCTAGTTTGTTCGTATGATAAACTGGTACAAACGATGTGCCCTTGTTCAGAACTAGTTCTTGTTTTCTAGTTAATTGCTTGGTGGAGATATTGATCAAGAGGGTTTGCCCTTGCTCCTCAAACTGCGTACCTCTGCTTCCCGTTCCTTGGCTTCCTTTTCCTTGATTTCCTTTTCTTTGTCTTTTGCCCCTCCTTGTTTTTTGTTGTGTGGAGGTCTGCCTCCTCCTTGACCCCTCTCTAAAAAAGGGTGGTGGAACAGTTGCTGAGGACAATTGAGCGGAACCGCTAGCTCCATTTTTGTTCCAGACGTTGTTGGCTCTTGTTCAATGACCACTGGTCGTCTACAAGGGTCCAGTTCACCATCTGATACTATTGACTCTTGAGAAGATGTTGTTGGTTTTTGGTAAGGACGGCGTTTGGCATACACTTCTGCCCAGGTGTAAACCTCATTCATTTTATAGTCAATAGTATCTCTACGGAATTTGCGTAATTTTCTCTCCTGAATGTCCTTGCCATAAGAGTCTAATTTTGCATTGAGGTCCTCTAATGTTATCTTCCACAAATCAGTTTCACATCGGCTTGATAAATCTGATTTAATTATGTGAATTTCTTCTTCCAATTCCTTAATTGTTTTAGAGAGTTCTTCAACTAGCAGTAAAATTAAATCCAGTGAACATTTGTTTAACACTGCTTGCCATTTCTCCATAAATCTTTTGTTGTACTGAAACTTGTACAAAAGTGGTTTTATAGGTAGACGTAATTCCCGTGGTATCCTTTGTACCTTATGGTACTGTATTAATGTAGAGGCATGCAAGCGCTGCAGGGTGAGCAGAGTGTGAGTATGCAGGGTGAGCAGAGTGTGAGTATGCAGGGTGATCAGTATGTGAGTATGCAGGTTGATCAGTATGTGGGTGTCCAGGGCCAGCAGTGTGTGAGTGTGCAGGGCCAGCAGAGTGTGGGTATGCAGGGTGAGGAGAGTGTGAGTATGCAGGGTGAGCAGTGTTTGCGTATGCAGGGTGATCAGTATGTGAGTATGCAGGGTGGTCAGGTTGTGGGTGTCCAGCGCCTGCAGTGTGAGTGTGCAGGGTGAGCAGAGTGTGAGTGTGCAGGGTGAGCAGAGTGTGAGTGTGCAGGGTGAGCAGAGTGTGAGTGTGCAGGGTGAGCAGAGTGTGAGTATGCAGGGTGAGCAGTGTTTGAGTATGCAGGGTGAACAGTATGTGAGTAAGCAGGGTGATCAGTATGTGGGTGTCCAGGGCCAGCAGTCTGCGAGTGTGCAGGGCGAGCAGAGTGTGAGTGTGCAGGGTGAGCAGAGTGTGAGTATGCAGGGTGAGCAGAGTGTGAGCATGCAGGGTGAGCAGTATGTGGGTGTCCAGGGCCAGCAGTGTGTGAGTGTGCAGGGCCATCAGAGTGTGAGTATGCAGGGTGAGCAGAGTGTGAGTATGCAGGGTGAGCAGAGTGTGAGTATGCAGGGTGAGCAGTATGTGGGTGTCCAGGGCCAGCAGTGTGTGAGTGCGCAGGGCGAGCAGAGTGTGAGTATGCAGGGTGCACAGAGTGTGAGTATGCAGGGTGAGCAGTGTTTGAGTATGCAGGGTGAACAGTATGTGAGTAAGCAGGGTGATCAGTATGTGGGTGTCCAGGGCCAGCAGTCTGTGAGTGTGCAGGGTGAGCAGAGTGTGAGTATGCAGGGTGAGCAGAGTGTGAGCATGCAGGGTGAGCAGTATGTGGGTGTCCAGGGCCAGCAGTGTGTGTGTGCAGGGCCATCAGAGTGTGAGTTTGCAGGGTGAGCAGAGTGTGAGTATGCAGGGTGAGCAGAGTGTGAGTATGCAGGGTGAGCAGAGTGTGAGTATGCAGGGTGAGCAGAGTGTGAGTATGCAGGGTGAGCAGTATGTGAGTATGCAGGGTGATCAGTATGTGAGTATGCAGGGTGATCAGTATGTGAGTATGCAGGGTGATCAGTATGTGAGTATGCAGGGTGATCAGTATGTGAGTATGCAGGGTGATCAGTATGTGAGTATGCAGGGTGATCAGTGTGTGGGTGTCCAGGGTGAGCAGAGTGTGAGTATGCAGGGTGAGCAGAGTGTGAGTATGCAGGGTGAGCAGAGTGTGAGTATGCAGGGTGAGCAGAGTGTGAGTATGCAGGGTGAGCAGAGTTTGAGTATGCAGGGTGAACAGTATGTGAGTATGCAGGGTGATCAGTATGTGGGTCTCCAGGGCCAGCAGTGTGTGAATGTGCAGGGCCATCAGAGTGTGAGTATGCAGGGTAAGCAGAGTGTGAGTATGCAGGGTGAGCAGAGTGTGAGTATGCAGGGTGATCAGTATGTGAGTATGCAGGGTGATCAGTATGTGAGTATGCAGGGTGATCAGTATGTGAGTATGCAGGGTGATCAGTATGTGAGTATGCAGGGTGATCAGTATGTGAGTATGCAGGGTGATCAGTGTGTGGGTGTCCAGGGTGAGCAGAGTGTGAGTATGCAGGGTGAGCAGAGTGCGAGTATG
This sequence comes from Lissotriton vulgaris, assembly GCF_964263255.1. Taxonomy (NCBI): domain Eukaryota; kingdom Metazoa; phylum Chordata; class Amphibia; order Caudata; family Salamandridae; genus Lissotriton; species Lissotriton vulgaris. The sequence goes on along the minus strand of NC_141697.1, from coordinate 897,358,852 downwards.
CAGGGTGAGCAGAGTGTGAGTATGCAGGGTGAGCAGAGTGTGAGTATGCAGGGTGAGCAGAGTGTGAGTATGCAGGGTGAGCAGAGTTTGAGTATGCAGGGTGAACAGTATGTGAGTATGCAGGGTGATCAGTATGTGGGTCTCCAGGGCCAGCAGTGTGTGAGTATGCAGGGTAAGCAGAGTGTGAGTATGCAGGGTGAGCAGAGTGTGAGTATGCAGGGTGAGCAGAGTGTGAGTATGCAGGGTGAGCAGAGTTTGAGTATGCAGGGTGAACAGTATGTGAGTATGCAGGGTGATCAGTATGTGGGTCTCCAGGGCCAGCAGTGTGTGAATGTGCAGGGCCATCAGAGTGTGAGTATGCAGGGTGAGCAGAGTGTGAGTATGCAGGGTGAGCAGAGTGTGAGTATGCAGGGTGAGCAGAGTGTGAGTATGCAGGGTGATCCGTATGTGAGTATGCAGGGTGATCGGTGTGTGGGTGTCCAGGGCCAGCAGTGTGTGAGTATGCAGGGTGAGCAGAGTGTGAGCATGCAGGGTGAGCAGAGTGTGAGTATGCAGGGTGAGCAGAGTGTGAGTATGCAGGGTGATCCGTATGTGAGTATGCAGGGTGATCGGTGTGTGGGTGTCCAGGGCCAGCAGTGTGTGAGTATGCAGGGTGAGCAGAGTGTGAGCATGCAGGGTGAGCAGTGTTTGAGTATGCAGTGTGATCAGTATGTGAGTATGCAGGGTGATCAGTATGTGGGTATGCAGGGTGATCAGTATGTGGGTGTCCAGGGCCAGAAGTGTGTGAGTGTGCAGGGCCAGCAGAGTGTGAGTATGCAGGGTGAGCAGAGTGTGAGTATGCAGGGTGAGCAGAGTGTGAGTATGCAGGGTGAGCAGAGTGTGAGTATGCAGGGTGATCAGTATGCGAGTATGCAAGGTGATCAGTATGTGGTTGTCCATGGCCAGCAGTGTGTGAGTGTGCAGGGCCAGCAGTGTGTGAGTGTGCAGGGCGAGCAGAGTGTGAGTATGCAGGGTGAGCAGAGTGTGAGTATGCAGGGTGAGCAGTGTTTGAGTATGCAGTGTGATCAGTATGTGAGTAAGCAGGGTGATCAGTATGTGGGTGTCCAGGGCCAGCAGTGTTTGAGTGTGCAGGGCCAGCAGAGTGTGAATATGCAGGGTGAGCAGAGTGTGAGTATGCAGGGTGATCAGTATGTGAGTTGCAGGGTGATCAGTATGTGGGTGTCCAGGGCCAGCAGTGTGCGAGTGTGCAGGGCGAGCAGAGTGTGAGTATGCAGGGTGAGCAGTGTTTGAGTATGCAGGGTGATCAGTATGTGAGTATGCAGGGTGATCAGTATGTGGGTGTCCAGGGCCAGCAGTGTGTGAGTGTGCAGGGCCAGCAGAGTGTGAGTATGCAGGGTGAGCAGAGTGTGAGTATGCAGGGTGAGCAGAGTGTGAGTATGCAGGGTGATCAGTATGTGAGTATGCAAGGTGATCAGTATGTGGTTGTCCGGGGCCAGCAGTGTGTGAGTGTGCAGGGCCAGCAGTGGGTGAGTGTGCAGGGTGAGCAGAGTGTGAGTGTGCAGGGTGAGCAGAGTGTGAGTATGCAGGGTGAGCAGAGTGTGAGTATGCAGGGTGAGCAGAGTGTGAGTATGCAGGGTGAGCAGTGTTTGAGTATGCAGTGTGATCAGTATGTGAGTAAGCAGGGTGATCAGTATGGGGTGTCCAGGGCCAGCAGTGTGTGTGTGTGTGCAGGGCCAGCAGAGTGTGAATATGCAGGGTGAGCAGAGTGTGAGTATGCAGGGTGAGCAGAGTGTGAGTATGCAGGGTGAGCAGAGTGTGAGTATGCAGGGTGATCAGTATGTGAGTTGCAGGGTGATCAGTATGTGGGTGTCCAGGGCCAGCAGTGTGCGAGTGTGCAGGGCGAGCAGAGTGTGAGTATGCAGGGTGAGCAGTGTTTGAGTATGCAGGGTGATCAGTATGTGAGTATGCAGTGTGATCAGTATGTGGGTGTCCAGGGCCAGCAGTGTGAGAGTGTGCAGGGACAGCAGAGTGTGAGTATGCAGGGTGAGCAGAATGTGAGTATGCAGGGTGACCAGTCTTTGAGTATGCAGGGTGATCCACACCACATGCATACACTCCATGGCGAAAAGACATTGCCATTTACAATGCCATTTTCTCTAACTCAAATGAATCCGTGACCTATTGCATTTCCAATGTTTCTTTAGCTGTGCTAGCTTCACTTTGACCCATTCCCCTTTCTCCAGTGACACTTCCTTGACTTTGTGTCGCTTGTTGTACTGGTCCATGTAAATTCTTTGTGCTTTCTCCAAGTTGCTTCGCACTATAGCTGGCGACTATTTGCTTTGTAAGGTGAGCTGCATCCATGCCGCGTTCTCTCTCGTGAACGAGTCACGACTAGGCCTGGGTGGCAAATTCCGTTCCGCTCATTGAATTTGGGTAATTTTGCGTTCCGCGGATAACACCGAATTGCCCAAAATTCTACGTTCCGTGACTTCGCAAAATGTTTTCCTTGTTCGCGTTCTCAAAATGCGTGTTCACAAGATATTTCCCTCGAGCACGCAAACAGCAATTGCGAACAGGAAAAAAGCATCGCGAACAAGCAATTTCTGCATGTTTGCAGAGATTTTTTACCGTTTCGTAGAGATTTGCGTAACGTGATTACGTAAATTCCGCCCACCCCTAGTCACGACCCCGCAGGATCTTGAAAGGACTATACCTGGTCATAGATGGGGTAATGCGGTATGCCCACACTGTGCATCTGAGTTCCGACTCCCAGTTCTTCCCAGTGCTGATGGCTGCTTGTACCGATCCCATGAGCACTCGGTTAAACCTCTCTGCAAGACCGTTCCCCGCCGAATGATACACCGGGGTATGCTTGGTCACGATGCCATTCTGTTCCATGAATGCTCTCCATTTATCATTTATCAGATGTGAACTGTGGACCATTATCACACGTGATGACCTTTGGTATGCCTTCTCTTAAGAAGGTGGCAGTGAGAAAAGCTAGGATTGTGTCCGTGTCTGCAGTTTCACACAGGTCAACTTCTGGCCACTTGGAATATCGGTCTATGAGGGCGATGGCGTACTTGGGAATGCTCTGTGCATCCACAATAGGGCCCAGAATGTCCACTGACAGTTCTTCCCATGGGTTGATGAACTTTCCCAATGGCGGTCGTAGCATGATTTGTGTTTTGTCTGCATTAATGCACTGCTCACAAGCACGAACGTGCTTCCCCACCTGGTTGTCCATTGCTGGCCACCAATACGCTTGTTTGACTCTTTGCTTCGTTTTGACAATCCCTAGATGACCTTCATGCAGGATCGTCAGCAGGCAGTCCACCAGTTGCCGTGGGGGGACCACCTTGTCTCCCCATAGAAGGAATGTGGCATCATCTCCTACGGTTATTTCTTCTCGGACCGCCCAGAATTTCTGAAGTTCGGTGTCCATGTGCTTCTTCTCTGGCCATCCCCTCATGACGAATCGTTTGACGGTCGTGAGATCTGTGTCCTCTTCATATGCCATTTCCAAGTCTTGTGCACTTATAGAAGCTTCTTGGTCCTCCGCAAAGGCTATCATGCACTCGTCCCAATCTATGCGCTCCGGTGCCGCTTCCATTGCTGCTCCTCTGCTGAGGTAGTCTGCGACCTTGTTCTTGGTGCCTGGTAGGTATTCTATATTGTACACAAAGTTGAGCAGTCTGAGCGTCATTTTCACAATGCCTGGAGTGGCGCTGGCGTGTCCCTGGACGTCAGCACTTTGACCAACGGCTTCTGGTCTGTTCTGAGGAGAAATCTGGAACCCCAGAGGAACTGGCGGAATCTTTCCATCGCCCAGATCGCTGCTAACATCTCCTTTTCAATGATGCTAAACTTTTCTTCGTTGGGAGCGAGGGAGCGAGACGCGAAGCTCACCGTTGTGGCTTCCCCCTCCTTGGATCTCTGCATTAGGACTGCGCCCAGCCCCCTGTCACTCACGTCAGTGGTGAGAATGATAACGCGTTTTGGTCGAAGCTGTGTAAGGGCAGGGCCGCGCAAACGTCGTCTTTTATTTGTTGGAATTCCTCGTGGGCACCCACCGGCCATGCGAAGGCGTTCCTTTCCATGAGTATCTGGCATAGGTGGTGCGTCTTGGTGGCGAAATGTGGCACAAATTTGCTCTGGAACTCTGCCATTCCGAGGAAGGAGCGGACATCTTTGTTTCGGGGTGTGGGTGCATTCTTAATGGCTTCCACATTGGCACGTTTGGGCGCAATTTCTTTGTCACTTATTTCATGGTCCAGGTATGTGACTGAGCGTAGGCCGAATTTGCATTTGTCCCACTCCGCTGTGAGACCGTCATAGTATACGTAACACCATGACTAGCTTGGCGTCATGGTCTGCTTTGGTCTTTCCCATTATTAGGATATCGTCCTGGAAGTATTGCACTCCCTTGGTGTCTTTGAATAGCTTGTGCATCAACTTTTGAAACACTGCTGCTGCAGATGCTAATCTGAAGGGCATCCTCCGAAATCTGGAGCAACCAAATGGCGTGATAAAGGACGTGAGTTTTTTGCAGGTGGGGTGTAGCGCAATCTGGTGGTACGCCGAGGCGAGGTCTATCGTGGAGAACCATTTAATGTCTTTGGTCTGGGCCAACATCTCATTTATTTTTGGCAACTGGAACTTGTCCACTACTATGTTTTTATTGAGTTCTCGCAAGTCTATGCAGAGGCGCACGTTTCCGTTGGGTTTCCGGGCTACTACTAATGGCGCTAGCCATTCTGCGCAATCAATGGGTTCTATTACTCCATTGTCCTCTAGGCGTTGTAGTTCCTGTTGTACTGCTTCCCTGCAATTGAATGGAATGTTCCTCACCTTATGACTTACTGGCTTGGCGCCCTCCTTGAGGCATAATATGTGTGAGAACTTAGTTTCCCTACGGTGCCACTAAAGACGACTGGAAAGTCTGCCTTCCATGTGTTGTTCTCATACGTTTGTGTGTGGTCTGTCATGAGTACTTGCGTCTTGCCCCCGGGGTTTAGTTGAATCCCTAAAGCTCCCTGGTCAACCCATACCAGCACTAAGGGCCCTTTTTCCGCCAAATACAGCTTGCCCTCCACGGTTCTGCCTTTGACCTCAAACTGAAGTGGGCGGAACCCCACCATGGGAATAGGCTCCCCTGTGAAGGTGACTGGGTGGATGTCTGTGGGGAGCAGGTGAGTGCCTATGGTGTGTGTGAAATCTCGGTCCCAGATGTTGCGTTGGATGATGGTGTACGGGAACCCTGAGTCTGCAACCATGGATACTTGTACCCGCCCTATGCATAGTATACATGAAGGCTTCTTATTCCTGGAACAGTCTATGCCCAAAATCTAGTTATCAATGCACAGAACACAATCCTCTTCTTCCTCGCCCACCGCCTCTTCTGTGTCCAAGTCCAGCATGACACATTTCACAGCGGGCTTGCGCCTGCACACTTTCTCAAAATGTCCCAATACCCCACAATACAAACATTTGGCTCTGAAGGCCGGGCATCGCCTCTCATTGGCTGCATGTGCTCGGCTGCCACACCAGTAGCAGCCGTTATTGTTGTCCCCAGGGGTCCTTTGGGATACGGGCGTCTTGGGTGTGAATTTCTTGGGCTGCCTCGTGCCTGTCGTGGGCGGCGGCTTGTGCACTTGGGAGGTAGTGTCCGTTACTTTGCACACTGTGGCTTTACTCGCGCTGTCTCTCTTTGCCGCTTCTGCACACCGTTTTGAGAGTTCAGCTTTCTTGACCATGGCTGCTTTCTCTTTGAGGGGGGCATCGCCACTGACCCATTGCTTCTCTTGTATGGACGTTTTCACGGTGTGCATGATTATCTGATCACGTATAAAGTATCGTGAAGCAAGCCAAATTTGCAGGTGATAGCTAACCTCTTAAGCGCCGCTACATAGTCATCTACTGACTCCCCCAAGGACTGTTTCCGTTGAAAGAAGTTAAAGCGGTCGATGGGAGTGCATAGTACTGGCTGGTAATGACTGTCCAGGTCCTCTAACGCATGTTGGAATACATTGTCCTCCTCAGGGGGCCTAGTCTTTTTCACCATGCTCAAGAACACTCTAAGGCCTTCCGGCCCTAAGTTGTGCAACAGGATTTTTTTTTCCTGAGTTTACTCTGAAAAACTTCCTCCCCTTCATCCTCCAGCGCAGATAAATAGTTCAAAAAGTATCCTTTCCAGTCTTCCCATTTTATGGCCAGCTCTCCAGGTTTTGGCAGAAAGGGGACTGGGTTTGTAAGGGAGAATGTTTGGGCACACATACTGGCCGGCCGTTGCGGTGGGGAGCCTTCTGTCGTGTGCGGGGGCTACCAGGCGCAACTTGATCGTGCTGCACAGCAGGCCCTGCCTGGGACGTGAGGTCGTTGCCCACATGGTCTTGGCTTTGGTGCGCCAGGGTCAGGTGCCGGGGGCTGGCCTGGGCTTTGCGAGCATGGGGGCTCCTTAGGTAGCGGTTGATGAGTCACTAGTGGTAACTGGGCGGCCCGGGAGCGTTGCTGTGGGCCTGGTGGCAGAGGAAGGCAATGTTGCAGAGAGTGATGGGCACCGTGTCTCTCCCCGCTGCTGTCTGCCGTTATGGCTATCCTGGAGAGGGACTGGCTCCTTACTCGCTGCCCTGTGCGATCCCCATGTATGCTCTGCAAATTCACAGGTGTTGGGCACTGCCCCACTTATGGTTAATGCAGGCTGTCAGGTCTCCCCTTCTGTGTGGTTATTGGTGCTTGTTGCGCACTGTCTCTCGTGGCCTCCCTGCTGCTCTGCCGATACGCTGGTGGAGTGTGAGAGTGGTACCTGCAGGGAGGCAGCTCCGTGTCCCGCTGCCATGCTCTCCGGGGTTTGCCGGCCGCCTCCTTGACCTGGTATGGTCGGCGCGTGCGCGGTCTGCCGGGACTGTCGATGTGTCCCCCTCAGCCTCGTCGCCAATTTGTGGTATATGCCTTGGGCCAATAATGAGGCGGACACTCGTGGTGTGTGTTAGTTATACTCTTTAATCCCCGGAGAGCGCCGGGAACAGCGTTTACTCACTCCGCTCGATAACTGCGGCTCTCGCCCAAAATGGCTGCCCCACGCTCCCAGCATTCCCAGTCACCACACGTGACAGGAACACTAGAGCGCTACACCACAATACATGGCACAGGTTCCAATTTTAGTAAGATATCTCTCACATTCTGTGAACAGTGATTAAAAATCGCGTGGTTCTCACATTTTGTGGATATATTTGAATGTTTGCAATGTATGCTCTAAATATCAAATAAAGACATGTGTACGATTAGTCAAGATTGGAGATTGACTAAATATTTTACAAGAAATAACGTATAAGCGAGAGGCCAACAGAGTATTTCACGATATGTTTCTCTTTTTGGTGACAAAACAGTCCGTTCCAACAATGCGCACTCAAATCAGTTCCTATAACTATGTTAATCCACTTTAACCACCTGGCATTAGGATTTCTATTATATCGATTACTATGTGTATTGACAGAATGTGTAGCTCAGAGTTTGCCACGGTTTCCATATGCTGCATAATTTGTCTTTTTGTACCGCATAATTAAGGCTGCCACATAATAATCTCCTCTGATGCCCACAAGTTCTGTCCCTTTGTGACATAGTCTTACTTTGCACTGGCCATTATTGCGTGTGACATCTACGTCTCATTGTCGGAGTTCAAAAGCGTCACGCCCACCTGCTTGAATTGGCCTGACTGCTATACCGCGCTAACTAACATATGCGAAAGGGAACATGGCTAATCAAATTGCTGCGCATCCGATCCACGGGGAACAACAGACAACAAACGAAAATGATCACCAAGGACATTGTTCAGTCATCCCTGGCTAGCCCGGAGTAAAGGCCTGGCACGTGAAAGACATGTTTACAGAGCCGCAATCTGGTAGACCTGGTGTCCTGGGATGAAATGTACAATCAGTTGGTCTCCGAATGGTTCCACCGCCTGCCTCCCAGCTCTGCAGGGGCATGTTGGTAAGAAGTGACGTGTTCCAACATTTCCATTGAACAGGATGATGTTTATTTTTAACATGGCAAAATCATTTCCAACCCCACTTCTATGTCTCAAATTCTGGACAGTGCCTCTTCAGTGGGACACGAGGGAGTGGCGCGTGCGTGTGACAGCCGCAGATCGCTGTCCTTGGGAGGCTCAGGCGTTCTCCTCACAGACGGCACTGGGAGGTCTCCTCGGGTTGCCTGTCAGAGAGGCGGGGGTCTCGTCTTCCAATCGCCAGCCTGTGAGGAGGAGGGTCCAGCTCCACCTGACTGGCTGCAGAATATGTCTGAGTCTTAGGCAGCCGGTGTGCCCTGCTGGTGCTGCGAGCTGTCTGCTAGCGGCAGCTGATCGAGAGACACGTTAAGAGCGCCCAGACCCGACCCACCGAGCGCTCCGGGGAGCTAGCGACAGCGCTGCCGCTGCCCACAGAACACCCGCAGCGCTGGCGAGGGCGCCACAACCAGCCCCGAAGAACCCTCAGCGGAGCGAGCGACAGCTACTACTACCCGCCCCAAGCGCGTTCGTTAGAGCAAGTCAAAGCCCCAACCAGTACGAGAAGATTGACGAACTTACAAAACCCTACAACCCTGTCCAAACAGCGACAGCCTAAACCAAAGAACGACAGCTCCGACGTGTGACAACAAGCCTGACCCCAAAAGCCAGATTCAACCCAGTCTGAAGAGGTGTTAAGTGAGTCGTCGTCATACTCAACCGCATTAAGAACAACCAATTCTGCTATTGACATTCCTGAACCTTTCCAAAAAGTTAAACTGTCCTACTGACAGTCCAAACACCCAAAAGCCTTCAGTCTGGTCTCCAACGACTTTAACAGAGCTGTCAACAGCTTTCCTTGACCCCCAAACTAAACAGCGTGGAAGAAGGTGACCCACAGACGACAGCCGCAATCAACTCTTAAGAATAACAGCACCAAGCACGTGCAAAGAACACCCAGTGGGTCTTCCACCCCAGTGTGAAGAGGGCTTGGAAGAGTTAGTGAAAGACCATACCCAAGCAGGAGAAAAGCAGGAGCAACTTCCAAACCAACTACAGAACCCCATCGACAAGCTGCCGCCTCCAATCCTAAGGAGCCATGGCTGAGGGAGGAGAGGGAGAGGACGAGATCCAGTTTCTGAGAACTGTGAGTAGTGTTTGACAGTCATGGCAGCTGCATTGGGGTGCCATTGTGGTGGCGTTCGTTTTTGGATGTAGAAAGGCAGGTGTGGGTGACACTGTTTGGGCCTGATTGCTAATAAGATCGACATGAATACTTATGAGTTCCTATTTCAAGCTATTCAGAGAACTGAAGATCGAAGGAGTCATGAATGTAGCATGGAAATTTGAGGCCCAAAACGAAGGATCCGGAGTTCTAAAGTTCCCTCAATATAAGTAATTTCATATTTGGTGTATCCAATAAAAATATTTGGAGAAGAGGGGGTGGGACTGCGAACTAGTTAAGCACTATATAAAAATAAATTGACTTTTTGTTTTGAATGTAATAAACAAATTGCATCTGGTGTAAAAAGAGTATCTCCCAGCCCCAGAAAACCACCCACCAAAGAACTGCAGAGCGACAGCAACCACATTTGGGTCCTGTACTGAGCGAGTTGGTCAGCTGTTTATAAATAGTTCCTTACACATACACCAAGGGATGAGGGATGTGAAACTTGCTTTTAGCTTCAACTACCCCCTCCTCTTTAGTATATTTGTACTGATGCTGCTGCTGGTAGTGGCGATGAGGAGGGAGGGAAGCAGAGGAAGGTGGGAGACTTGTGGATAGTTTTGGGATATTGCTGAGTCGGTCAGCTTGGAAGGCTGGTTTCTCCTTTCAGGTCTTTATTTAAACAGCCCCTTGACAGATGCAGGTCTTTAAAGATTGCTGAAGCCAACTGGAGGCGCCCAAGGGAGGAGGGGTCAGAAGGGTGGGTGTAGCGGGAAGGATTCTGAAACTCTCCTGGAAGCCATTTGCCCCTACAAGAATAGTTGGTCTTAGTCTGTATTGAATATGGCCCATTCGTATAGGATGTTTGAATAACTATGTCCTAGATCCTATGTATCCCCAAAGGAAACACAACACTTCCTCTGCAGACTGCTTCTTCTATCTAAGGACTGGGGTTGTGATGTTTGTGTTAGTCCAAAATAGAACACTGCTGTTTGAGCGAGCATGGCTCGTCTGATGTGGGAAACCTGTGGTGTCTAAGACTTGAGACTGTATGATGTGCGTCGCGGTCTGTATGATGATCAAACTTGTAATTTCTGGGTAACCTGAAGGTAGCTCTGGTATTTCAGATTTCAGGCCTGTGCTTTTAAGATCTGTGTAACATACAGGTCAGCTCTGTTGCGTGGGACCCGAGACTGTTAACTACTGTGCTGAAATAGAACTGTTGGAGACCTGCACCTGTAGGATCAAGGTAACCTGAGGTGCAGCACTACTGTTACATACACGAGCCTGTAAGAAGTGTTTAACTCTCCCCACGTGGGATTTCACATAGCTCCTCTATAGGGAGTTGTCAGAGGTATGATTTAGATTAATTGTAAGCAGGATCCCAGCTCACAACCACTGCATGCCGTCTTTCTGGTATACATTTATTTTTAAACAATATGGAAAGCACAATACAAATTGTCTTAAACACGTTCTATACAAACACGCAAGGTGTATTATCACACAAGAACGCTCAAACGATTGAGCTATTTCTTGAGGTGTACACTGCGGCCTTTCATGAGCTGAGTTACGTGGGGTCTTGGGTAGCAAAAACTGCTCAAAGAACAAGGGACGCTGTTTAAAAGCCGAAAGGCTTTAATCCATCTGATCAAACTGGGCTGGAATGATCATGTTGCTGCACGTTATCATTTTTAGCCAGCACATGACAGG